>NC_053022.1:122849591-122997822 GCF_003073215.2 Triticum urartu
TGCCGCTCCATGATAGCATGCCAAGTTTCATGAATTTCAAACGAGTTTTGGATTTACTAGAATTTAAAAACCAGGCATCTCAATGTTTTGCTGGCAATCAATGGTGCCCTGGTGTTTGAAATTCATTCCCATTTCTTGCATGGGACCTAGGCATGCACAAGGACACATATTTGATTTTTCAACCAATTTATATGAACTGGAGCATGCGCATATAGTTCAAATTCGAATTATGCACATAAATGCATTGAAAACTCAGATAATGCATAAAAATGTCCGAACGAACCCCACGAATCACAAAAATTCATACAACACTCCTGTTGTTCTATGTTGACACGAGAAAAAAAATTGAAAGCAATAAGAGGCAATGGATATCGTTTCGTCCCCAAAGGTGGGCGTTCCCTACCGAAAACCATCATGCTTGTCGTGAGAAGCTCCGGTTTATGAGAAGCATATACCCAAACCTACCCCAAATGGGACAAAATTTTTACCACAGCATGTTGATGCCGCTCCATGATAGCGTGCCAAGTTTCATGAATTTCAGACGAGTTTTGGATGTACTAGAATTTAAAAACTAGGCATCTCAATGTTTTGATAGAAATCAACGGTGCTCTGGTGTTTGAAATTCATTCCCATTTCTTGCATGGGACATAAGCATGCACCCAAGGACACAGATTTGTTTTTTCAACCAATTTATATGCACTCGAGCATGCGCATGTAGTTCAAATTTGAATTATGCACATAAATTCATTGAAAACTCAAATAATGCATAAAAATGTCCAAACGAACCCCGAAAAATTGAAAAAATTCACACAACACTCCTGTTGTTCTATGTTGACACGAGAAAAAAATTTGAAAGCAATAAGAGTCAATGGATATCGTTTTGTCCCCAAAGGTGGGGCGTTCCCTACCGAAAACCATCATGCTTGTTGTGAGAAGCTCCGGTTTGTGAGAAGCATATACCCAAACCTGCCCCAAATGGGACAAAAATTTTATCACGGCATGTTGATGCCGCTCCATGATAGCATGCCAAGTTTCATGAATTTCAAACGAGTTTTGGATTTACTAGAATTTAAAAACCAGGCATCTCAATGTTTTGCCTGCAATCAATGGTGCCCTGGTGTTTGAAATTCATTCCCATTTCTTGCATGGGACCTAGGCATGCACAAGGACACATATTTGATTTTCAACCAATTTATATGCACTGGAGCATGCACATATAGTTCAAATTCGAATTATGCACATAAATGCACTAAAAACTCAGATAATGCATAAAAATGTCCAAACGAACCCCAAAAATCACAAAAATTCACACAACACTCCTGTTGTTCTATGTTGACACGAGAAAAAAAATTGAAAGCAATAAGAGGCAATGGATATCGTTTCGTCCCCAAAGGTGGGGCGTTCCCTACCGAAAACCATCATGCTTGTCGTGAGAAGCTCCGGTTTGTGAGAAGCATATACCCAGACCTGCCCCAAATGGGACAAAATTTTTACCACGGCATGTTGGTGCCGCTCCATGATAGCATGCCAAGTTTCATGAATTTCAAACGAGTTTTGGATTTACTAGAATTTAAAAACCAGGCATCTCAATGTTTTGCCTGCAATCAATGGTGCCCTGGTGTTTGAAATTCATTCCCATTTCTTGCATGGGACCTAGGCATGCACAAGGACACATATTTGATTTTCAACCAATTTATATGCACTGGAGCATGCACATTTAGTTCAAATTTGAATTATGCACATAAATGCACTAAAAATCAGATAATGCATAAAAATGTCCAAACGAACCCCAAAAATCACAGAAATTCACACAACACTCCTGTTGTTCTATGTTGACACGAGAAAAAAAATTGAAAGCAATAAGAGGCAATGGATATCGTTTCGTCCCCAAAGGTGGGGCGTTCCCTACCGAAAACCATCATGCTTGTCGTGAGAAGCTCCGGTTTGTGAGAAACATATACCCAGACCTGCCCCAACTGGGACAAAATTTTTACCACGGCATGTTGGTGCCGCTCCATGATAGCATGCCAAGTTTCATGAACTTCAAACGAGTTTTGGATTTACTAGAATTTAAAAACCAGGCATCTCAATGTTTTGCTGGCAATCAATGGTGCCCTGGTGTTTGAAATTCATTCCCATTTCTTGCATGGAACTAGGCATGCACAAGGACACATATTCGATTTTTCAACCAATTTATACGCACTCGAGCATGCGCATATAGTTCAAATTTGAATTATGCACATAAATGCATTGAAAACTCAGATAATGCATAAAAATGTCCAAACGAACCCCGAAAAATCACACAACACTCCTGTTGTTCTACGTTGACACCAGAAAAAAATTTGAAACCAATAAGAGGCAATGGATATCGTTTCCTCCCCAAAGGTGGGGCGTTCCCTACCGAAAACCATCATGCTTGTCGTGAGAAGCTCCGGTTTGTGAGAAGCATATACCCAAACCTGCCCCAAATGGGACAAAATTTTTACCATGGCATGTTGATGCGGCTCCATGATAGCATGCCAAGTTTCATGAATTTCAGACGACTTTTGGATTTACTAGAATTTAAAAACCAGGCATCTCAATGTTTTGCTGGCAATCAACGGTGCCCTGGTGTTTGAAATTCATTCCCATTTCTTGCATGGGACATAAGCATGCACCCAAGGACACATATTTGATTTTTCAACCAATTTATATGCACTGGAGCATGCGCATGTAGTTCAAATTTGAATTATGCACATAAATGCATTGAAAACTTAGATAATGCATGAAAATGTCCAAATGAACCCCTAAAAATCAAAAAAAATCACACAACACTCCTGTTGTTCTATGTTGACACGAGAAAAAAATTTGAAAGCAATAAGAGGCAATGGATATCGTTTTGTCCCCAGAGGTGGGGCGTTCCATACCAAAAACCATCATGCTTGTTGTGAGAAGCTCCGGTTTGTGAGAAGCATATACCCAAACCTGCCCCAAATGGGATAAATTTTTTTACCACGGCATGTTGATGCCGCTCCATGATAGCATGCCAAGTTTCATGAATTTCCAACGAGTTTTGTATTTACTAGAATTTAAAAATCAGGCATCTCAATGTTTTGCCTCCAATCAATGGTGCCCTGGTGTTTGAAATTCATTCCCATTTCTTGCATGGGACCTAGGCATGCACAAGGACACATATTTGATTTTTCAACCAATTTATATGCACTGGAGCATGCGCATATAGTTCAAATTCGAATTATGCACATAAATGCATTGAAAACTCAGATAATGCATAAAAATGTCCGAACGAACCCCAAAAATCACAAAAATTCATACAACACTCCTGTTGTTCTATGTTGACACGAGAAAAAAAAATTGAAAGCAATAAGAGGCAATGGATATCGTTTCGTCCCCAAAGGTGGGCGTTCCCTACCGAAAACCATCATGCTTGTCGTGAGAAGCTCCGGTTTATGAGAAGCATATACCCAAACCTACCCCAAATGGGACAAAATTTTTACCACGGCATGTTGATGCCGCTCCATGATAGCATGCCAAGTTTCATGAATTTCGGACGAGTTTTGGATGTACTAGAATTTAAAAACTAGGCATCTCAATGTTTTGATGGAAATCAACGGTGCCCTGGTGTTTGAAATTCATTCCCATTTCTTGCATGGGACATAAGCATGCACCCAAGGACACAGATTTGTTTTTTCAACCAATTTATATGCACTGGAGCATGCGCATGTAGTTCAAATTTGAATTATGCACATAAATTCACTGAAAACTCAGATAATGCATAAAAATGTCCAAACGAACCCCGAAAAATTGAAAAAATTCACACAACACTCCTGTTGTTCTATGTTGACACGAGAAAAAACTTTGAAAGCAATAAGAGTCAATGGATATCGTTTTGTCCCCAAAGGTGGGGCGTTCCCTACCGAAAACCATCATGCTTGTTGTGAGAAGCTCCGGTTTGTGAGAAGCATATACCCAAACCTGCCCCAAATGGGACAAAAATTTTACCACAGCATGTTGATGCCTCTCCATGATAGCATGCCAAGTTTCATGAATTTCAAACGAGTTTTGGATTTACTAGAATTTAAAAATCAGGCATCTCAATGTTTTGCCTGCAATCAATGGTGCCCTGGTGTTTGAAATTCATTCCCATTTCTTGCATGGGACCTAGGCATGCACAAGGACACGTATTTGATTTTCAACCAATTTATATGCACTGGAGCATGCACATATAGTTCAAATTCGAATTATGCACATAAATGCACTAAAAACTCAGATAATGCATAAAAATGTCCAAACGAACCCCAAAAATCACAAAAATTCACACAACACTCCTGTTGTTCTATGTTGACACGAGAAAAAAATTGAAAGCATTAAGAGGCAATGGATATCGTTTCGTCCCCAAAGGTGGGGCGTTCCGTACCGAAAACCATCATGCTTGTTGTGAGAAGCTCCGGTTTGTGAGAAGCATATACCCAAACCTGCCCCAAATGGGACAAAAATTTTACCACAGCATGTTGATGCCTCTCCATGATAGCATGCCAAGTTTCATGAATTTCAAACGAGTTTTGGATTTACTAGAATTTAAAAATCAGGCATCTCAATGTTTTGCCTGCAATCAATGGTGCCCTGGTGTTTGAAATTCATTCCCATTTCTTGCATGGGACCTAGGCATGCACAAGGACACGTATTTGATTTTCAACCAATTTATATGCACTGGAGCATGCACATATAGTTCAAATTCGAATTATGCACATAAATGCACTAAAAACTCAGATAATGCATAAAAATGTCCAAACGAACCCCAAAAATCACAAAAATTCACACAACACTCATGTTGTTCTATGTTGACATGAGAAAAAAATTGAAAGCAATAAGAGGCAATGGATATCGTTTCGTCCCCAAAGGTGGGGCGTTCCCTACCGAAAACCATAATGCTTGTCGTGAGAAGCTCCGGATTGTGAAAAGCATATACCCAGACCTGGCCCAAATGGGACAAAATTTTTACCACAGCATGTTGGTGCCGCTCCATGATAGCATGCCAAGTTTCATGAATTTCAAACGAGTTTTGGATTTACTAGAATTTAAAAACCAGGCATCTCAATGTTTTGCTGGCAATCAATGGTGCCCTGGTGTTTGAAATTCATTCCCATTTCTTGCATGGAACTAGGCATCCATAAGGACACATATTCGATTTTTCAACCAATTTATATGCACTCGAGCATGCGCATATAGTTCAAATTTGAATTATGCACATAAATGCATTGAAAACTCAGATAATGCATAAAAATGTCCAAACGAACCCTTGAATAATTCCAATTTTTTTGATGACACACCTATAGTTGCATGTTCACTGCAGATAAAAGTACTAGCAATTAAAACATTGTCCATGGCCGCTGTGACCCCATTATGTAATTCAAATCAAGACGAAAAATCAAGTAGATCCCACACAGTTTATTATAACCAACCGTGTGAGATGCAGCACAAAATATCTTCGGACCGTGTCTGATGACACTTTGCGCGCCAGTTTTTTGGCTGAAGCGATTCCAAATTTTCGGCTTCCGCGGAAATATCTACCTACCCGCCCCCTCCCCCTTACCAAAAGCCACATTTCCCCTATTTCCTCCTTCCGTTCCAAGTTGAAACCTTCACTCCTTGCCTAAGACGCCGCCGCCTCCTCGTCGGCGACCCTCCTTCACGCTGTTCGGCTTCGCCTATCTAGGCAGGTAATCCACACCCAACCCCCAGCCTCCTCGTCCTTCCACATCCCACATGCCCCGACCGCCGGCGCGAGCGGGACACCTTCCACCCAAATGACCGACCCCTCCACCAAATAAGCGTCGGCCTAAGACATGGTGCATGCAGTATAGCTAGGACCTCAAGGAGCATTTGGCAGTGGAGAAGCAAATCGCGGCTGCATGCGCGGATGAGGTCGCGATGGCTACTATTCGTGCCGACCCACAGATCTTGGAGGAACACCTCGCCGTCGAGGCCACTGTTGATGCCTTGCGCGCCGATGCCGCGACGCGATTGGCTTCATTAAGCGACAGTTCGTGGCGTTTTCTCAAGGCCACCGTCGATGCCTTCAACGAAGACTACGAGGTGTTTTCTCAGCGTGCATGTGCTTAGCTCATCTTGAGAGCGAGCAAGTTGGTGCCCGGAGCGGCTCAGGCAACTCACCACTACAACGAGGGCACCCACGATGCGGAGGCCTCGCCCTCTTCCATGTCCAAGGAGCCATTCGTCATCGATATCACCGACAATGAGGAGTAGCTTGTCTTATTAGCTCACTATAAAGACCCATGTTCAATTTGCTAGCTACTGCCTTTCCTTAATACATTCTAGTGAATTGTGCTATCTACTTTTACCATGCAATCTTCTGCTGTAGTGTATATGTTCTATATGTCGTGCAATGTGGTGTTCAATTAACTGCTTGGTTCAATTCTGTAAATGTGATGTTCAATTCTTCAAGGTGCAATATTTCCAAGTTGTTAAGCATGCTTGGTTTGGTTAACTGTCTGATCTTCTATTAGGAGTATGTTATATTGTTCAATTGGTGTTCAGTTAACTGCTTGGTTCATTTGTTGTGGCTTGGTTCACTTGTTGTGGTGTTTAGTTAACTGCTTGGTTCAATTCTGCAATGCGATGTTCAGTTGTTGTGGCTGCATTCTGTTATTGTATACCATGTGAGGAATAAATCTAATTTGGCTGTACTAAATACATGAGAAACAAATACAATTGATATATTTCCAAGTTGTTAAGCATGCTTGGTTTGGTTAACTATCTGATCTTCTATTAGGAGTATGTTATATTGTGCAATGTGGTGCTCAGTTAATGTTTGGTTCATTTGTTGTGGTGTTTAGTTAACTGCTTAGTCCAATTCTGCAGTGCGATGTTCAATTGTTGTGGCTGCATTCTCTTATTGTATACCATGTGAGGAATAAATCGAATTTGGCTGTACTAAATACATGAGAAACAAATATAATTGCTATATTTCCAAGATGTTAAGCATGCTTGGTTTGGTTAACTGTCTGATATTCTATTAGGAGTATGTTATATTGTGCAATGTGGTGCTCAGTTAACGTTTCGTTCATTTGTTGTGGTGTTTAGTTAACTACTTAGTTCAATTCTGCAATGCGATGTTCAGTTGTTGTGGCTGCATTCTGTTATTGTATACCATGTGAGGAATAAATCGAATTGGGTTGTACTTAATACATGAGAAATATACAAGTGCTATATTTCCTAGTTCTTAATCATGCTTGGTTTGGATAAATGGGTTTTCCATGTGGCTTGAATTAATCTGATGAATCTGCAATGTGCTTATTTATCATCAACATATTTTACTGATAGCATGCGAACCCTTACTTAACCTGATGACTAACTACCTTATATGTGTTGCAGGGAAACAATGGGAAGCACTGAGGTTTACAAGATGGTACTAACTATTATACCTTGCCTTTTTATTCCTTTGCCCCATTTCCAATATAGAGAAGATATTTATGCACATCCTTGTTTTCAGGCTTCACTGATGATTACCTCTCAAACCACCTCTGTGGTCAGGAGGCGAGGAAAGTTTTCATACAACACCCACGGTTCAATATTGAAGTGTTCCTGAAGAGGTCGAAGGATGGACGGTCAATCATCCACAGGCACTGGCCTAAAGTTGCAAAGACCTTCAACATGAATGAAGGCTCAATATTCGCCTTCCGCTTCAGCAGTTTTCCAGATGAGATGCATCTCTCTATGTACCGTATGATGCTAATTTTGAAAGGTTCTAGATGTTGCATGTGAAACTTGCTGCTGGTGCAGTTGTGTAATGGGGTAGCTGAGTGCTGAAGCTATATCATGTTGTACTCCGATGTATTTCAATTATGAAATCCTGCTTCCTTAATATGGAAATGGAATATATTATGTGCTTAATATGAATGTCAATTAGATTAGTAAATGGATTATTAATAATAGGGCAATTAGCTTGCTAATTGGGTTTTCCTATTGCAAACGGTTAATGAGAAAACACCGTGGGCGATGACCTCATGCAACGCACACAGTTTCTAGGAATAAACCATGTTGGATCAATGAACAATCACACACGACATTATTTTTAAAATTGTTTGTGTTATGCCACCTTGCGCAAACGTTTTCCTTGTAGCGACTGTGTGGGATGTATATACGAACAGGAACGTTTAGCGGGGACTGACTGTGTGGGATGTACTTGCGACCGGAAACAATTTCGCCGTATAATTGTACTTTTTAGCACTACTGTACGTATTTCCGTATTTGTGCGCTCACCGATCGCACACGACCTCATTTTGCCGAGCGTGTGTGCCAGGAGGGCATATCCCCAATGGTTTCTGAGTCGTGTGGGAAGGACCCCCTATCGCCCACACTCACTTGGTGACGGTTCTGAATGCCTTCGCGAAAAGGGGTTAAAAATCATTTGTTTAGGACTGACACGCACCAGTGTTATGCAACTCTCGAATACCAGAGGAACACTTTGTGTGCTATCAAATGTCACAATGTAAATGGGTGATTATAAAGATGCTCTACAGGTGTCTCCGATGGTGTTTGTTGTGTTAACGTTGGCATAGATTGAGATTAGGATTTGTCACTCTGATTGTCGGAGAGGTATCTCTGGGCCCTCTTGGTAATGCACATCACTATAAGCCTTTCAAGCAATGTGACTAATGAGTTAGTTGTGGGATGTTGCATTACGGAACGAGTAAAGTGACTTCCCGGTACCGAGATTAAACTAGGTATAATGATACCGACGATCGAATCTTGGGCAAGTAACATACTGATGACAAAGGGAACAAATGTATGTTGTTATGCAGTTTGACCGATAAAGATCTTCATAGAATATGTAGGAACCAATATGAGCATCCAGGTTCTGCTATTGGTTATTGACCGGAGATGACTCTCAGTTATGTCTACATTGTTCTCGAACCCGTAGGGTCCGCACGCCTAACATTCGATGACGATCGGTATTATGAGTTTATGTGTTTTGATGTATCGAAGGTAGTTAGGAGTCCCAAATGTGATCACGGACATGACGAGGAGTCTCAAAATGGCCGAGACATGAAGATTGATATATTGGAAGGTTATGTTTGGACAGCGAAATGGTTTTGGATGAGTTCGGGCATATACCGGAGTACCGGGGAGTTACCGGGACCCCCGGGGCGCTTAATGGGCCTACATGGGCTTTAGTGGAAGATAGAGGAGGCGGCCAAGAGGTGGGGTGCCCCCCCCAAGCCCAATCCTAATTGGGAAGGGGGTCGGCCCCCCTTTCCTTCTTCTCCTGTTCCACTTCCTTCCCCCTCCTACTAGGACTAGGAAAGGGGGGAAACCTACTCCTAGTAGGAGTAGGAATCCCCCCTTGGGGGTGCACCATGAGGCCGGCCAGCCCCCCTCCCCTCCTTTATATACGGGGATGGGGCACCCCATAGACACACAAGTTGACCTCTTACCCGTGTGCGGTGCCGCCCTCCATAGATTTCCACCTCGGTCATATTGTCGTAATGCTTAGGCGAAGCCCTGTGTCGGTAACTTCATCATCACCGTCAACACGTTGTCGTGCTGATGAAACTCTCCCTCGGCCTCAGCTGGATCTTGAGTTCGAGGGACGTCACCGAGCTAAACGTGTGCAGATTGCGGAGGTGTCGTGCGTTCGATACTTGATCGGTTGGATCACGAAGACGTTCGACTACATCAACCGCGTTACTTAATGCTTCCGCTTTCGGTCCACGAGGGTACATAGACACACTCTCCCCTCTCGTTGCTATGCATCCCTAGATAGATCTTGCATGATCGTAGGAAAATTTTGAAATACCGCGTTCCCCAACACGTCTCACATAAACAAGATGTGTGTAATACACGACCAACATCCAATTACATAGGTGGCTAGTACACACATGACATTTCCACACACCAATGTAAACTATTACATGCATAATTAACTAGGATAAAGGATCATATGATCATCATCTACTTCTTGTGCTATCTTGATGTTCCTTCTATGCTAAGTTTCCATTGATTGATGGTGTTTTATGAACACGCCACCGTTTCTGACCATTTTCTCACCGGTTTCCCGCCACCCAACCATATTGCACATAAACCTAGGCGGCGCGCGATGCACGGAGGCAACAAGCACTGCCTGTAGCACATCCACCTTTTCCAAGCATGCCACCCACCAAAGCGCTGCCTCTGCCATCAACCTCATCGACGAGGAAAACGAGAAGACGCCACGACCGGTCGAGGCCGAGGCGCTCCCTGGCAACGCGATGGACGACACCGTGATACGCGTCATCGCCAGGGTTGAGCAGACCCTTGGCGCATGGCGCTTCAGTGCCACAGATCAAGATAGGCATGTCAGCACCGACAGGGTGCAGCTCACTGCACAACATGATCGATGGTGCGCCGCAGAGCAAGCTAGGAGCGTCCGTGCCGATAGGCTACGGCTCACCGCACGGCGAGACCATTGGAGCGCCGCAGAGCGAGAGGCACGGCACGCCGCACAGCAAGAGTGGATCCATTGGCGCTTTCCTCTATCGACAAGGCGTCGCAGCTGGGTATACGTCCCGTCAGTACCCCCATTCCTCGCCAGGAGTGGGCAGAGGCCCTCTGTGTCGTACTTGCACTAGAGACCGACCCGCCGTACTTGTACCGGATGCCCACCGCGCCGTTCGCATGGTTCACGTCGTTCTCCTTGTCCGCAGCCCGCTCGATGCCCATGCGATGGTCGCTAGGCTCGACCGCCTCCTTGGCATAGGTGTCCACCTGGGCGCAGTAGAGGAACATGGCCATCGCATCCTCAAGCAATTGATCTTAGATGAAATAGCCAACTTGGAGCTCGAGATCGCTCTCTAGATGTACCGCGAGCGTGTCGACCGCTTGGACGAACACCTGCACGAGTTCATGCAGAGCCAAGAGCTACCGTAGGCAGGGGCTGTTGGTCATGGTCTCATGGACGCGTTTTATTTTGTTGAGTCATTTCGACGTGGATCGCTATGTATTCACAACAATCATAATATTGCTCTGTTTCAATGTGTGTACTCTGTTTTCCATTCTTATATGTTCTATTTCAATGTGTGTATATATGCTTTCCATTATGTATATGTGGACGATAACAACTAGATACAAATTAGTATACAAAAATAGATAGAAAATGGAATTCATAATATATATATATATTAATTGTTCATTAGTTCATCATAGAATATATATAATATCATCACATATACGTGATGATACTTAACTACTAGGTACAATGCATAAAAATTGAAAACGACTAATACTAAAACAAATAATCTCTCCTGGGGGCAGTATTCCGGCAGCCCCTCGCCAGCAACTCCCTGGTGCGTGCTGGAGCTTATTGGCCCACCTCCACGCAGCGATGAGGCGCCTAGTGCCTTTGATCTTCCTCGCGAAGTACCCGTCTTCGTACACCTCCGCCGCACGATGACGCCCCCCCCAAAGCTCCACCGCCTCCTTTTTCTAGGCAGCATCATGGGCTTCACAGGCCACCTGGTACCTGGCTTCCTCCGCCGCCATCTCCTTCTTGAATGCCACTTGCCTGGCTTTCTTAGCCGGTTGATACGTCCATTTTGCATCATGATTTTATATCGATATTTATTGCATTATGGGCTGTTATTACACATTATGTCACAATACTTATGCCTATTCTCTCTTATTTTACAAGGTTTACATAAAGAGGGAGAATGCCGGCAGCTGGAATTCTGGGCTGGAAAAGGAGCAAATATTAGAGACCTATTCTGCATAGCTCCAAAAGTCTTGAAACTTCACGTAATTTATTTCCAGAATATATAAAAAATAATGAGCGCAAGAAGTACCAGAGGGGGGCCACCCACCAGCCACGAGGGTGGGGGCGCGCCCTACCCCCCTGGGCGCGCCCCCTGCCTCGTGGGCCCCCTGGTGGCCCTCCGATGCCCATCTTCTGCTATATGGAGTCTTTCGTCGAGGAAAAAATTATAAGCAAGCTTTCGGGACGAGACTCCGCCGCCACGAGGCGGAACCTTGGCGGAACCAATCTAGGGCTCCGGCAGAGCTGTTCTGCCGGGGACACTTCCCTCCGGGAGGGGGAAATCATTACCATCGTCATCACCAACGATCATCTCATCGTGAGCGGGTCAATCTCCATCAACATCTTCACCAACACCATCTCATCTCAAACCCTAGTTCATCTCTTGTATCCAATCTTTGTATCCAAACCTCAGATTGGTACCTGTGGGTTGCTAGTAGTGTTGATTACTGCTTGTAGTTGATGCTAGTTGGTTTACTTGGTGGAAGATCATATGTTCAGATCCATTATGCATATTAATACCCCTCTGATTATGAACATGAATATGCTTTATGAGTAGTTACGTTTGTTCCTGAGGACATGGCAGAAGTCTTGCTATTAGTAGTCATCTGAATTTGGTATTCGTTCGATATTTTGATGAGATGTATGTTGTCATCCCTCTAGTGGTGTCATGTGAACGTCGACTACATGACACTTCACCATTGTTTGGGCCTAGAGGGAGGCATTGGGAAGTAATAAGTATATGATGGGTTGCTAGAGTGACAGAAGTTTAAACCCTAGTTTATGCGCTACTTCGTAAGGGGCTGATTTGGATCCATATGTTTCATGCTATGGTTAGGTTTACCTTAATACTTATGTTGTAGTTGCGGATGCTTGCAATGGGCGTTAATAATAAGTGGGATGCTTGTCGAAGTAAGGACAACACCCAAGCACCGGTCCACCCACATATCAAATTATCAAAGTACCGAACGCGAATCATATGAACGTGATGAAAACTAGCTTGACGATAATTCCCATGTGTCCTCGGGAGCGCTTTTCTCTATATAAGAAATTGTCCAGGCTTGTCCTTTTTTACAAAAAGGATTGAGCCATCTTGCTGCACTTTATTTACACTAGTTACTTGTTACTCGTTACCAATTACCTTATCACAAAACTATCTGTTACTGATAATTTCAGTGCTTGCAGAGAATACCTTGCTGAAAACCGCTTATCATTTCCTTCTGCTCCTCGTTGGGTTCTACACTCTTACTTATCGAAAGGACTGCGATAGATCCCGTATACTTGTGGGTGATCAAGACTCTTTTCTGGCGCCGTTGCCGGGGTGTGAAGCGCCTTTGGTAGGTGGAATTTGGTAAGGAAAATATATATATAGTGTGCTGAAATTTACTGTCACTTGTTACTATGGAAAGTAATCCTTTGAGGGGTTTGTTCGGGGTATCTTCACCCCGACCGGTAGAGAAAATAGTTGCTCCTCAACCTACTGCACCTACTGAAAATGAAAATGTTTACTTCGAAATTCCTTCTGGTATGATAGAGAAACTGCTAGCTAATCCTTTTGCAGGAGATGGAACATTGCATCCCGACATACACTTAATCTATGTGGATGAAGTTTGTGGAATATTTAAGCTTGTAGGTATGCCCGATGACGTTATCAATAAGAAGGTCTTCCCTTTATCTTTGAAGGGAGATGCATTGACATGGTATAGGCTATGTGATGATATGAGATCATGGGACTATAAGCGATTGAAATTGGAATTTCACCAGAAGTTTTATCCTATGCATCTTGTTCATCGTGATCGTAACTATATATATAATTTTTGGCCTCGCGAAGGAGAAAGCATTGCTCAAGCTTGGGAGAGGCTTAAGTGAATGTTATATTCATGCCCCAATCATGAGATCTCAAGAGAAATGATTATTCAAAAATTTTATGCTCGGCTTTGTGACAACAATCGCTCCATGCTCGATACTTCTTGTACTGGTTCCTTTATGATGAAGACTATTGAATTCAAATGGAATTTAGTGGAGAGAATTAAACAAAGCTCTGAATATTGGGATCTCGATGAAGGTAAGGAGTCAGGTATAATACCTAAGTTTGATTGTGTTAAATCTTTTATGGATACCGATGTTTTCCGTAAATTTAGCACTAAATATGGACTTGACTCTGAGATAGTAGCTTCTTTCTGTGAATCCTTTGCTACTCATGTTGATCCCCCTAAGGAGAAGTGGTTTAAATATAATCCTCCCAATGAAACAAAATTAGTTGCACCTATTAAAGTTGAAGAAAAAACTATCACTTATGATGATCCTGTTGTTCCCACTGCTTATGCTGAGAAACCACCTTTCCCTGTTAGAATAAAGGATCATGCTAAAGCTTCAACTGTGGTTCATAAAAGTAATATTAGAACTTATACACCTCTTGAGCAAGTTAAAGTTGAACCTAATATTGCTATTGTTACAGATCTCTTGGATGATAATATCGATGGGCATGTTATTTATTTCTGTGATGAGACTGCTAGAATTGCTAAACCTGGTGCTAAAGATAAACATAGACCTATGGTAGGCATGCATGTTATTTCTGTTAAAATAGGAGATCATTGTTATCATGGCTTGTGTGATATGGGTGCTAGTGCTAGTGCAATACCTATTTCCTTATACAAAGAAATTATGCATGATATTGCACGAGCTGAGATAGAAGATATTGATGTTACCATTAAGCTTGCTAATAGAGATACTATTTCACCAATTGGGATCGTTAGAGAAGTTGAAGTCTTGTGTGGGAAGGCTAAATATCCTGCTGATTCCTTGTTCTTGGTTCCCCTCAAGATAGCTTTTGTCCCATTATATTTGGTAGACCCTTCTTGAATACTGTTAATGCTAAGATAGATTGCAAGAAGGATGTTGTTACTATTGGTTTTGATGATATGTCTCATGAGTTTAATTTTTATAAATTTCATAGACAACCCCGTGATGAAGAATTGCCTAGCAAAGATGCAATTATTGGTCTTGCTTCTATTGCTGTGCCTCCTAATGATCATTTAGAACAATATTTGCTAGACCATGAGAATGATATGTTTATGAATGAAAGAAGGGAAATAGATGAAGTATTCTTTAAACAAGGACCCATTCTGAAACACAATTTGCCTGTTGAAATCCTAGGGGATCCTCCTCCACCCAAGGGTGATCCCGTGTTTGAGCTTAAACGATTACCTGATAGTCTTAAATATGCTTATATTGATGAAAATAAGATATATCCTATTATTATTAGTGCTAACCTTTCAGAGCATGAAGAAGAAAATTATTGAAAACTCTGAAGAAGTACCGTGCTGCTATTAGATATACTCTTGATGATCTTAAGGTCTTTAGTTGCACTCGATGTCAACAAAAAATAAATTTGGAGAAAGACGCCAAACCAGTTATTGATCACCAACGACGGTTGAATCCTAAGATGAAAGAAGTGGTAAGAAAGGAAATATTAAAGCTCCTTGAGGCAGGTATAATTTATCCCGTTGCTGATAGTCAATGGGTAAGTCATGTCCATTGTGTCCCTAAGAAGGGAGGTATTATTGTTGTTCCTAATGATAAAGATGAATTGATCCTGCAAAGAATTATTACAGGTTATAGGATTGTTATTGATTTCCACAAATTAAATAAGGCTACTAAAAAAGATCATTAACCCTTACCTTTTATTGATAAAATGCTAGAAAGATTATCCAAACATACACATTTTTGCTTTCTAGATGGTTACTCCAGTTTTTCTCAAATACCCGTGTCAGCTGATGATCAAGCAAAGACCACTTTTACTTGCCCTTTTGGTACTTTTGCTTATAGACGTATGCCTTTTGGTTTATGTAATGCACCTGCTACCTTTCAAAGATGCATGATGGCTATATTTTCTGACTTTTGTGAAAAGATATGTGAGGTTTTCATGGACGATTTCTCCGTTTATGGATCCTCTTTTGATGATTGCTTGAGCAACCTTGATCGAGTTTTGCAGAGATATGAAGAAACTAATCTTGTTCTGAACTGGGAGAAATGCCACTTTATGGTTAATGAAGGTATTGTCTTGGGGCATAAAATTTCTGAAAGAGGCATTGAAGTTGATAAAGCTAAAGTTGATGCTATTGAAAAGATGCCATGTCCCAAGGACATTAAAGGTATAAGAAGCTTCCTCGATCACGCTGGTTTTTATAGGAGGTTCATTAAGGACTTCTCAAAAATTTCTCGGCCTCTGACTAATCTATTACAAAAAGATATTCCTTTTGTCTTTGATGATGATTGTGTAGAAGCATTGGAAATACTTAAGAAAGCATTGATTTCTGCACCTATTGTTCAGCCACCTGATTGGAATTTACCCTTTGAAATTATGTGTGATGCTAGTGATTATGCTGTAGGTGCTGTTCTAGGGCAAAGAGTTGATAAGAAATTAAATGTTATTCAATATGCTAGTAAAATGTAACACCCCGTATGTAACTTGCCATATTTGTATTCCAACTCGGAGTGGACCGAGATTTGCCAAGCGGCCTTGGTACACTATCGGTAGACCGCTTGTCAAGTTTCGTGCCATTTGGAGTCCGTTTGATACTCCAACGGTTAACCAGGGAACCGTAAAGGCCTCATGTGTGTTGCAGCCCAACACCCCTCCAAAGTGGCCCAAAACCCATCCAAACCCCCTCCTTACTCTCGACCGTTCGATCACGATCGCATGGTCGAAAACCGCATTCCATTTGGACTCTCCTAGCTCCCTCTACCTCTAAAAACATCTTCCCCTCCGAAATCCCGGGTCCAAAAACCCTACCCCCGCTCCTCCCGCGCCGCCGGACACATCCGCGTCCGCCCGCCGCCACCCGGCCAATCAGGGAGTGCCACGCGTCCCCGCGCCACCCCACTTCGCCGCTGGCCCGCGGGGCCCAGATTGGGCCCGCGCGAGCCCGCGCGCCGCAATCGCTCGCCCGCTGCAGCCCGAGACCCCGCCGCCGCCTTCGCTCGTCCGCCGCCCGGAGATCGCGCGCCAGCCACCGCCTCGCTGCGCTCCGGCAGTGCCACCTCCCCAACTCCGGCCGCCGCCCGTGCCTGCAACTCCGGCCGCCGGACCGCGCCTCCCGGCCCACGCCAGAGGCCGCCGGCCGTCGCCCACCTCCTCCGTCGCTGAGCTCCATGCCGGCCACCGCCTTCCGCAACTTCGGCGAGAGCTCCGGCTGCCTCGGCTTCCGCGCGCTCAGATCCAGATCTAGAGACCCTAGGGTTGACTTCGTTTTTTCTGTAAGTCATTGTTATTTTACATTCTGAGCCCCTGTTCATTGCATCATAACTCCACATCTGTAGCTCCGTTTTGAGCATGCCATATATCAAATTGTTCATCTGGATGTCCTCTTCATTTTGTTCCATTGCACCATGCTTGTTTTAGTCCATATTGATGCCCAAATTGTTGATGCAAGAGTGCTATAAAATGTTAGTTGCTGATTCTTATCAGATTATGAGCATTTGTCATTTTTGCCATGATTATTGTGTGCTGCATATGGACTTGAGCTCTACATGTGTTTTGGGCTATGCCATGCCATCTTTACAGGGGTGTATGCCATGTATTTTTTTGATCAATGTGGTGACTAGAACAAGCATGCAAAGTAGCTCTCATGATATTGCTGATTTCAGTGACTTAGAATTTCACCAAGTCTTTGCTCTGCTGTTGTTTTTATGCCATGTATTCATGTTGCTACAGAGAGATCCATGCCTCTTTTGAGTACGTTCAGTAAGGATGATTTTGACATATGGTTGTGCTCTATCCATCCATGTCCCTGTTTGCATTTATGGAGTAACCTAGCATGACTCAATCTTGCTCTACTTTTGCTATAAAATGTTCCTCGCAGATTGTTTACATGTTAATCAATTTTCCAAGGTTGTTGTAGTTGATCCATGCATGCTATGAGATTTTTCTTGCCATGGTTAGCTTCTTGATCATGTCTTCTTGCTGGGTGTATGCTTAGTTTGTCATGAAATGCCTTGTGTTGAGTGCATCGAGCTCGCAAACATGCCTTCATAATTCTGTTTATACCATGTCTAGTTTTCTGCTAAGTCTGAATCTGTTAACAAAACTTGCTATGTTTACATGGGTGCCATCATATCTTTAGATCCCTTTTGGCTTATGGTTAGTAAGGGACTTTTGTTATATGCTTTGAGTAGATTCATTCCATGCTTTGTATTGCTATGTTATGATCTTGTAGCATGTTGTTATCTTGCTCTAAACATTGCTTCCTGATGTGAATTCCTGACATGTTAGTATTTTCACGAAGTCTGTGAAGCTGATATCTTTTGCACTTTTGCCATGCTTGTTTGAACCTGCTCTTGTGCGATTTAGCCGTAGATCACTTTTCATATTTTGTCAAGCATCTTGAGTAGATCACTGCCATGTGTTTTGTTGCTATGTTAGAGTGCAGTAGCTTAGTTTCTTGTTGCATTTTAGATGGCATCGTGCTGTTAATCGCAGATTTGTGCCTTTATTGTTTTGCTTGCCATTTGCAAACCGTGCATCCGATTCCGATGATCTTTATATCGATTTCGACCGAAATCAACTCATCTTTCCAACGGCACTCTTGGTTTGCCAAGTTGAGGCCTGGTTCAATCTTTTCCTTCTGGATCATGCATATACATTGCATATCACATCCCGCATGTCATGCCATGTTTTGCATCATGTTGCTTGCGCATTGCACCGTGATTGATTGTTGGTCCTTTGCTTGTGTTCTTGCTTTGGTAGAGCCGGGATACGAGTTCGTGATCGAGGAACCCGTTGAGTACGCTTACGAGAATCAAGCTTACGTCAACTCGGAGAACTTTGCAGGAAAGATGACCATACCCTCGAAATCACTTCTATCTTTGCTTGATAGTTGCTCGCTCTATTACTATGCCACGATACCTACCACTTGCTTTATCATGCCTCCCACATTGCCATGTCAATCCTCTAACCCACCTTTCCCAGCAAACCGTTGTTTTGGCTATGTTACCGCTTTGCTCAGCCCCTCTTATAGCGTTGCTAGTTGCAGGTGAAGATGAAGTTTGTTCCTTGTTGGAACATGATTATTGTTGGGATATCATTATTATATCTTGTTTACTTTAATGCACCTATATACTTGGTAAAGGGTGGAAGGCTCGGCCTTATTCTTGGTGTTTTGTTCCACTCTTGCCGCCCTAGTTTCCGTCATACTGGTGTTATGTTCCTTGATTTTGAGTTCCTTACGCAGTTGGGTTATAATGGGAACCCCTTGATAGTTCGCCTTGAATAAAACTCCTCCAGCAAGGCCCAACCTTGGTTTTACCATCTGCCACCTAAGCCTTTTTCCCTTGGGTTCTGCGGACTCAATGGTCATATTTATTTTAAACCCCCGGGCCAGTGCTCCTTCGGGTGTTGGTTCAACTTGTTAGCAGCCGGTGGCCACCAGGGGCAACTCTGGGTTGGCCTACCGGAATCTTGGACAATCTGATGTGCCTTGAGAACAAGATATGTGCAGCTCCTATCGGGATTTGTCGGCACATTCGGGTGGCTTTGCTAGTCTTGTTTTACCATTGTCGAGATGTCATGTAACCGGGATTTTGAGTCTGATCGGGCCGTCCTAGGAGAAGGAATATCCTTCGTTGACCGTGAGAGCTTGTGATGGGCTAAGTTGGGACACCCCTACAGGGTTTTGAACTTTCGAAAGCCGTGCCCGCGGTTATGGGCAGCTGGGAATTTGTTAATATCCGGTTGTAGAAAACCTTACATTTAACTTAATTAAAAAGTATCAACAGCGTATGTAATCGTGATGGTCTCTTTTCGGCGGAGTTCGGGAAGAGAACGCGGTCTCGTGTTATGCTTGAACGTAAGTAGTTTTTAGGATCACTTCTTGATCTTTGTAGCTTCTCGACCGTGCTTTGCTTCTCTTCTCGCTCTCATTTGCGTAAGTTAGCCACCATATATGCTAGTGCTTGCTGAAGCTCCACCTCACTACCTTTTCCTACCCATGAGCTTAAATAGTCTTGATCGCGAGGGTGTGAGATTGCTGAGTCCCCGTGACTCATAGATTACTTCCAAAACCAGATGCATGTGTCGATGATGCCAGTCCAGGGGATGCGATAGAACTTGTCGTGGAATTGTCATGGCAGATGTCCTAGAGCAAGGACTTAGTCGTAGGGCCATGGCACTAGGAAGCTTAAAAGGGTTAATCAGGACAAAGGACACGAGAAGGTTTTATACTAGTTCGGCCCCTTACGATGAAGGTAAAGGCCTACGTCTAGTTGGGATTGGTATTGCTGGGGTTTTGATCACCAAGAGGCTCAACTCTCTGGCTTGGTTATCGACTTGTTGTTTCTTGCCCTAAGTCGCCACCGGGTCATCCCCTTATATACATGGGTTGACGCCTGGTGGCCTACAGAGTCCCGTCCAGCTCATAATCGTGTCCGGCTCGGTGACTTCCTTTACATGCCTTTCTTTACAAGTCTTTCCTTACATACATCGGTTCACAATATCAGGCCTTAAACCGTCTTCAGGCCTTTGGGCCTTCTATAAGACTTAATAAACTATAATCTTGAATGTTTACTGGGCTTCTTGTGTAACCCGCCATTGGGGCTTACCCGGCCCCTCCTGGCGGGTCATAACTGATAGTAATATCCCCAACATTAGGCCCCAGGTTGACTTTGAACTTCATTCTTTGTCAATCTTCAATACTTAGACAAAAATCCATCTTCTTATCTTCGCTGAAATTTTCTTGTAACCCGCCATGACGTCATCTCTTGAAAACGCCAAAAACTTTCATGACGTCATCTTCCAACGGATCTTTTATCTTTAACGTTTCCAGAGAATCGAGGCGCCTGTAGAGCTGGATAACCATTATTCGGCTCTCCCTTGATTTTCGCGCCCGTCTGTTCGCATCTTTTCCTTATAAATAGGCACGCCTCGGCCTTCTCATTCTCCTCTCTCGCTCCGTCTTCTTCCTCTCGCAAACCCCCTGCTGCTCGAGCTTCGCCACTGCCACGCTTCACCTCCGTCTCCGTCGACGTTGGCCGCTGCATCAACCCGAACCGATCCAGAGAACAGCGGTGACCTCCGCAGAAGATTCGCAATCGTAAGTGTCTCCCTTTTTAATTCTCAGATCCTCATTTTAGGGTTTCCAAGCTCCTACGTGTTCTTCATAGTTCATCCTAGTTCATCGTAGTTCTTCCACCACCAGCCTTTTCTGATCCAAAAAAGTTATATATATGCTCGCACGGTAGTGTTTTTGTACCTCTTCTTGATCCACAGATCCCTTTCTCTGATTAAAAGGCTGCTTCACAACTTACCGACTCCTCTGTACTGAACTTTTTAGGTCTAGAATTGTTCTCATTTTGAATAACCATATGATCTGAAATAATACCAAGCAATGTAGGAAACTTGTTTGTCTCAATACTTAGCTGAGTTTGCCTTCTTCAAATATCTGTAGTCATGGCGGCTTATCATGCCGGCTTAATTTTTCCTTATATGTCATTAGCCCTTAACTGAGCCGCCATTACTTGTTTGCATCTTCATCACTTAACTGTCAATCTCACCATTAAACTGAACCGGCATGTTGCTTTTCTTTTCACTTCTTCTTTGCACATCATGCCGTCCAAAACACCAACCATCTGGAACTAGGTTCCCTCAACCATAACCGAGGAATGTTTAAAAGAGTTCTTCACCATAGGATTTCTGCCAGCAAAAACCGTCATGTCTTACCGTGCCCCTGACTCGGAAGAAGAACGACCCAATCCAAGAGACAGTGAGGTGATCGTTTTCACTGACCACATGAACCAAGGCTTCTGACCGTCTGGCTCAAAGTTCATCAGAGAGGTCCTCCACTTTTTCAAGCTCCATCCTCAAGATATCGGGCCTAATTCCATATCTAACATCTGTAACTTCCAAGTACTCTGTGAAGTATATCTTCAACAAGAGCTGACCGTGGAGTTGTTTAGAGAATACTGTTATCTGAACCGGCAGAATGAGTGCACCAACGGCCTTAGCTTAGAGCTTGGAGGCATATCAATTCAACATCGGCAGGGTGCCGTCTTCCCCCTCATTGTCTTACCAAGTCACCCAAAGGACTGGAACCAGACTTGGTTCTACTGCCAGGACACTTCACCAGCAAACGAGAAGCCCTTGCCGGGTTACCGTCCCGATCATCTTGACTCCAAGTTCGCGCTCCCTGATAAGCTTACTGTCGCTGAACGCAAGAGGCTGATACCATCCATCAAAAGGATCAATGCTCTGATGGGGAACGCGTTAACTAGAGTTGATCTGACCCGCTGCTGGATCTCATGGCGGGTCATTCCTTTGAGCCGCCGGTCAAAGCTGATGTATGAGTATGGTGGAGGCCCAGATGACTCTCTTCGTCACAGCCCCGTTCAATTGACAGAAGAAGATATTGTCTCAATGTCAACTCTTCTGGTGAATGGGAAATATGAAGATTGCAGTGTCATCGGGTTAAACCCCTTCTGCCAGCTTAACCCGGTGCCAGAAGTAAGGATGTCGTTATTTCTCTCCTTTGTATTCTCCCAGCCGTATTGTTTTAATACTTTCCTGACTCTTTATCTTATTTTTACCTGCCTGCAGGCCAACTCTGACTTCTGGAAAGTTAAGTATGACCACGAGGATGCCAAGAAAGCGAAAGCCGCCACCGTAAATGCCAAGAAAATGACCCGGAGGTCGAAAAAGAAGAAAAAGAGCACCGCTGAAGATTTGATGAAGCTTGATGATACATCTGACTCGGAGGTAGCCCTTGATTCCCTTGGCCAATTTTTTTAACAATCTTATTGACACTGATCATTACCAGGATGACACTGGGGCCAGTCAGGCTGTGGAAGCAGAGGTAACTATCATTTCCTCTGACTTAGAGCCCTTGCCAAGACAAAAAGTTTGACGAGTGATCCGTAAAGTAAGGTTTTCTAACCCTTTAGCTCACGTGGATCCCAACTTTCGTTTGAAAAAGCAGCAACATGAAAGCCGCCGTCAAGCTTGGACTGAAGATGAGCCGGCTGTCGTTCTTCAACAAACTCCTCAGAAGCATCCGAATGAGGTTTACTTCTTTCTGTCTTTAACTCTTTTTAATGGATCCTCCCCCTTATATTACTTTTAACTCTATTTTATCCTTTCAGGAGGTGTCTTGCTCTTCGGGCGACTCATCGCAGACGCAATTTCCGGCTTTGTAATGAAAAATCCTCATGTTTTTTGGGTTGTTCAAATTGTATCTTTATACTGACAATCCTGCAACATTTATCTTAGTGGCCAAGCTAAATCCAAGAAAGCAAAGGTAGCTAAACCGGTGGAAGACCCGCTAGTGCTTGCATCTGACCCGGCCAGGCCATCATCTCCATTAACCAATGCTTTAGCAGACCCACCTGTTGATATAGAAGCAAATCCTCCTGAGCCGTCGTTTGATGAGACCACTGTGAACCCTTCTGCTACTGGACCATCAAGCTCAGCCAACCCGCCATCACCATCCGCGCAAGACGTTCAGATCACCAAGAGCCGCTTTATTGAACCAGGGAACCCAACTGTGCTGGCTCGGTGTACTGCAAAACAAGAGGCATTGGAGAGGCAGAAAGTTCGCTTTGACGTTGCCAACTATGTCCATCTAAATGCCAATGATATTTTATCCCGCTATCTCAGCCATGTACACTCCAGTCGCGACTCTGAGATTGAAATGGTCAAACAGCTGCAGTTAAAATACGAGGTACGTTCTTCCGGCTTATCTATATTCCTTCAGCCCCCAAGTCTTCGGATTATGAGAGAACCGGAATGATCTGTAGACTTTAAAATATAGGCCAAGACCTTTACCTTTGAAACTTTTCTTGAATTCAATAGAACAAAAATTCACCTGTAGTCCCCAAGGGCCGGTTCATTTTGATCATAAATGAGCCGGTACTTTAAATTATTTGGTACCGTATTCAAAGGACTTAATACTCCGGCTTAACCTTGAGAAACTTGCTGAACTGCATACATTAGCCCCCAAGTGCCAAGTGCTATTACTTTGTAAAGTACTTGGGACTTAAAGTATGTCTTTAGAATCATAAAATTTTGTTTTGGTATACATTAGCCCCCAAGTGTCAAGTGGTTTTTTGTAAAGTACTTGAGACTTGAATCTTGATTTTTGAATTTTAAGCAAAATCTTGACTCATCTGAATGTTTTGCAGAATGCCTTATCTGAATTGAACTCGCAATTGACTGATGCGAAGACCCAGCTAGCGAGTCAGGAGGCAGAAATCAAATCTGCTAACTCCAAACTGCAAATAAGTCTCTCTGAGACGGAAATTTTAAAGACCAGCTTCGCTGCCAAGAAGAAAACTTGGGAAGAGGAAAAACGCTTCTGACCCAACGTGCTGAGAAGGCCAAAACAACCCTTGAAGAGATTTCAACAGAGCTGAACGGGTTAAAGGGCCGGGTATCTCAAATGGTGGCTGCCATCTTTGGTAAGTCGTCCGACTTTAATTTTGTGTGCTTTTTGCCGATCCGGAGTATAAGCCGCCAGCTAACTTTGTGTATAAAATATGTGCAGGCCCTCGAAGCAAAAATCTGAGCCAAGACCCTTTGATTAAACTAAAGGTAGTGTATACTTTGGTAGAACAACTGTATATTGGCGCACAGCAGGCTCTTGCCGCCATCTCTCCTGCCAATCAAGGAACCAACCGGCTCAGCGACGTCCTGAAGAAACTGTCAATCCTGCCTCCCAGGTTTCAAGAAGTGAAACGCTCCTGCGTGCGAGCCAGAGCTTTGACTGCCCTGAGTCGTTCCAAGGCTTGGGTGCCAGACCTAGACCCGGCGGACGTGGCCAGAGGCTATCCCACCGTGAAGGAAGATGGTTCTCCTTTTGAGCAGGATGACTTCATGGCCTGCATGCGCGGAGTCCGACCTCAGGTAACTACCCTTGGAGACGACACCAATATTGACAAATACCAGCCATATTTGATGCTGAAAATAAGAAGATGGCAACTCCCTCGTACAAGGTGACAGATTTAATCCCGCATGTAAGAGAAAACACATTTGCCCCGGAGGTTAACCCGGCAGGCCTGATCGATGATGAAGCAGAATTCGTTGCCGTGAATGGTTTTGACTCGTCAAAACCCAACTTCCAGCCAACAGAGGGCGGTGAACCTGCGACGGAGGAATAATAACCATCTTCATTTGGCTTATAAAAAGCCATGTAATAGTTTAGCTGTGAAAACACTGAATGCCTTGCTTATGCCATCGTGCATAAAACACTGTATGTGACTCCGTGTTTCCTGATGGCAATAGATGCATTATATTTGATGATCGTTTCTACAACACTTTAAATTTGTACCCTGTAGAGACAAGAAAAGACTGGCCTGGCGGCTTAGAATTGAACGGGTTAAAACACCCGGCTTATATCCAATATGTTCATCATAGTAGAAAAACAGAAAGCAGATATAAATAAAGGACAAGGGCTGAAACTAACTCTTTACTTAATGCAGTAGACAATTATATATAAATAATAGCCATACTTGCACCTTTGATCCTTAGACCACCGGCTTGAGTAACCCGGGTAATGAAGCCGATAACTCAATCTTTTAGAGAAATCAATACCTTTGAATACTTCAATGATCATTATACCTTGGTAGCCATGTTGTCAAATAGACAAACCGACAAAGAAGATCATGCTAATTATTTGCAACAAGAAACTCAAAGGCAAATAACAGTTACCAAGTATGATTTAACCTTATATTTAAAGGTTGGTGGCTTCTGATTCGAATATGATCAGTAAACCGGACCAAAGGGGTTAAGCTACGGTTCGAATACGACCATATAGCCCCCAGTGGCTGTGGCGTTGCGCCGATTAAGAGGGTACTGACAACTATGTTCTCTTTGGTTCAAATACGACCTATGTTTGAACAAGAAGCCCCCAAATGACCTCAAGAGGTTTTTAACGACCCTGATTCGGATACGATCCAAGTCGGACCCAAAAGGGGTTAAGCTATGATTCAGATACGATCAAGAAGCCCCCTAGTGAGTTTGGCCTTGAGCCGATCAAGAGGGTTACGACAGCTATGTTCTCTTTGGTTCGAATACGACCTATGTTTGAACAGGAAGCCCCCAAGTGACCATGATAATTGTAGCTAGATTCAAATATGATCATAAGCCGGACCAAAAAAAAGGTTAGAGTTGATTCAAATATGATCAGCTCCTTAATAGTCATTTGAGAATAAGAAATAACAAAGATGCATAATCTTTGAAAAGAAAAGAGACCGATGGTCTTACTTTATTACTTATCATGGTATAAACAATGTTAAAGTATGTACATGATGAGAGCCGGTAGCTCAGGTGTAGTATGGCCGAAGTTGAGCAATGTTCCCTGGCCGGCGGGTCTCCTCCTCCAACTTACATGAATCTTTGTGTTCTCGAACGTCAATGGGGTAATACGACCCGTTGTTTAAGTTCTTGCTGACCACAAAGGTTCCTTCCCAAGGTGGGGATAGCTTGTGCGCATCTGACAGATCCTAGAAGAGCCAGAGCACCAGGTCGCCTTCTTGAAAATTTCTGGATTTGACCCGGCGGCTGTGATAACGGCGCAGGTTCTATTGATAAATTGCTGACTGAGCCACTGCTAAGTCTTTTTCTTCATCCAATAAGTCAAGTGCATCCTGTCTGGCTTGTTCATTATTAGCTTCAACATAAGCCGCCACATGGGGCGAGTCATGACGGATGTCACTAGGCAACACTGCTTCTGCTCCATAAACCATGAAGAAAGGTGTGTAACCTGTAGACCTGTTAGGTGTGGTGTTGATACTCCACAACACTGAGGGTAATTCCTCTACCCAACAACCCGACATTCGCTGTAAAGGAACCATAACCCGGGGTTTGAGACCTTTCAAAATTTCCTGATTGGCTCTCTCAGCTTGACCATTGGATTGAGGATGAGCTACAGAAGAAACATCAAGTCGGATATGCTCACGCTGACAAAACTCCTCCATAGCCCCTTGGGACAGATTAGTGCCATTGTCAGTGTTAATGCTGTGTGGAAAACCAAAACGGAAGATCACCTTTTTCATGAAATGAACCGCCGTGGCCACGTCACACTTACTCACAGGCCCCGCCTCAACCCACTTAGTGAATTTATCAACTGCCACCAAGAGATGTGTCTTTTTATCCTTAGACCTTTTGAAAGATCCCACCATGTCAAGCCCCCAGACCGCAAACGGCCAAGTGATTGGAATCATCCGAAGCTCTTGAGCCGGCACACGCGCTCGCCGTGCAAACTTTTGACATCCATCACATCTGCTGACCAGATCCTCTGCATCAGCGTGAGCCGTCAACCAGTAAAAACCGTGACGAAAAGCCTTGGCCACCAGAGATTTCACCCGGCGTGATGACCACAATCGCCTTCATGGATCTCACGAAGTATTTGTTGACCTTCTTCGGGGGAAACACACCGCTGAAACGCTCCGGAGACACTGCGGTGGTATAATTCTACATCTGAAATCGTCATTGACTTAGACCGCCGGGTTATCTGTCGAGCCAGGGTCTCATCCGCTGGTAACTCTCCCCGGGTCATGTAAGCCAAGAATGGTACTGTCCAATCTGGGATGACATGAAGAGCCGCCACCAATTGTGCCTCTGGGTCAGGAACAACTAAATCTTCTTCTGTGGGCAACTTGACAGACGGGTTATGTAAAACATCCAAAAAGGTGTTAGGTGGTACCGGCTTACGCTGAGACCCCAACCGGCTTAAAGCATCAGCCGCTTCATTTTTTTGACGGTCAATGTGCTCCACCTGATAACCTTTAAAATGCCCTGCAACAGCATCAACCTCCCGGCAATAAGCCGCCATGAGAGGGTCCTTGGAATCCCACTTGCCTGATACCTGTTGAGCCACTAGATATGAGTCGCCAAGACATCTGGCCCGGCTCAAACTCATCTCTTTTGCCACTCGAAGACCATGGAGCAAGGCTTCATACTCTGCTGCGTTGTTAGTGCAAGGAAACATCCACCATAACACATAACAAAATTTGTCACCTCGCGGAGAGGTTAACACAACTCCAGCCCCCGAGCCTTCCAACTATCTGGACCCATCAAAATGAATAGTCCAATACGTGCTGTCTAGTTTCTCTTCTGGCATCTGCATTTCTGTCCAGTCATTAATGAAGTCAACCAGTGCTTGAGATTTGATCGCGGTACGTGGCACATACTTCATCCCATGAGACCCAAGCTCAATTGCCCACTTGGCGACTCGCCCAGTGGCTTCTCTGTTTTGAATGATGTCTCCCAAAGGAGCAGAGCTAACCATGGTGATTGGATGTCCCCGAAAGTAATGCTTAAGCTTCCGGCTTGCCATGAACACCCCATATACGAGCTTCTGCCAATGTGGATATCGTTGCTTGGATTCAATTAGCACCTCACTGACGTAGTAAACCGGCCGTTGAACCGGATGCTCCTTCCCAGCCTCCTTGCGCTCCACCACAATAGCCACACTAACAGCTCGTGAGTTGGCGGCCACGTATAACAACAGCGGCCCTTTCTCAACTGGAGCAGCCAGGACCGGCGGCTCAGCAAGCTATGTTTTCAGATCTTCAAAAGCAGAGTTTGCAGCATCGCTCCAAACAAAATCATCTGTTTTCTTCATCATCTGATACAGAGGCATTGCCTTCTCCACTAACCGGCTTATGAAACGGCTCAAAGCAGCAACATGGCCCGCCAGTCGTTGAATGTCATTGATGCATGTTGGTTTGACCAGGGATGTAATTGCCTTGATTTTCTCTGGGTTAGCCTCAATACCTCGATTAGACACCAAAAAATGCAAGAGCTTGCTGGCTGGGACTCCAAAAACACACTTGGCCGGGTTAAGCATCATTTTATAGACCCGGAGATTATCAAAAGTCTCTTTCATATCTATGACCAATGTTTCCTCTTTCCTAGATTTTACCACTATATCATCCACATAAGCATGAACATTACACCCAATTTGATCGTGAAGACAATTCTCCACACACCGTTGGTAAGTCACCTGGGCACTCTTAAGCCCAAAAGTCATAGACACATAGCAGAAAGCCCCAAAAGGAGTGATAAAAGCCGTCTTCTCATGATCCTTAACTGCCATCTTGATCTGATGATAACCAGAATAAGCATCCAAGAAACTCAAACGTGCACAACCCGCCGTAGCATCAATGATCTGATCAATACGGGGGAGGGCAAAAGGATCAGTCGGACAAGCCTTGTTCAGATCGGTGTAATCCACACACATACGCCAGGTGCCATTCTTTTTGAGTACAAGCACCGGGTTGGCTAACCACTCTGGGTGAAAGACTTCTACAATGAAACCAGCTGCCAAAAGCCGGGCCACCTCTTCTCCAATGGCCTTGCGCCTTTCTTCATTGAACCGCCGGAGAAATTGTCTGACATGTTTAAACTTTGGATCAATATTGAGAATGTGCTCAGCGAGTTCCCTCGGAACACCTGGCATGTCTAAAGGTTTCCATGCGAAGATGTCCCGGTTCTCACGGATGAACTCGATGAGCGCGCTTTCCTATTTTGGATCCAAGTTAGCACTGATGACGAACTGCTTGGATGAGTCACCAGGCACAAAGTCAACCATCTTGGTGTCATCAGCTGACTTGAACTTCAACACTAGCTCATGCTCTGTTGTTGGTTTTTTTAATGACGTCATGTCTGCCGGGTCAACATGATCTTTGTAAAATTTTAACTCCTCTGTTGCATAGACAGATTCAGCATAGGCAGCATCACCTTCTTCACACTCCAAGGCTATTTTCTGGCTCCTGTGTACTATGATGGTGCCCTTATAACCCGGCATCTTAAGCTGCAAATACAAATAACACGGCCGATCCATGAATTTGGCATAAGCCGGCCGTCCAAACAGAGCATGATACGGGCTTTTGATCTTAACCACCTCAAAGGTTAATTTTTCTGCTCTGGAGTAATACTCATCCCCAAAGGCTACTTCCAGTTCAATCTTACCCACTCTGTATGCCGACTCGCCAGGAACCACACCGTGCAAAACAGTGTTGGATTGTTTAAGACTCTTATCAGTCAATCCCATCTGGCGGAGCGTCTCATAGTAGAGGATGTTGATGCTGCTGCCTCCATCCATGAGTACTTTAGTGAATTTGTATCCACCAACCTGAGGTGCTACCACCAAAGCCAAGTGTCCCGGATTATCGACCCGGGGTGGGTGATCCTCCCTACTCCACACAATAGGCTGCTCTAAGCAACGTAAGTAACACAGAACCGCCGGCTCAATGACATGGACGACCCTCTTGTGAAGTTTCTGGTCTCTCTTACATAAGCTAGTAGTGAATACATGGTATTGCCCACTATTCAGCTGCTTCGGATTGCTCTGATATCCAGACTGCTGTTGCTGATTACTTTGGCTGGGTTGCGGATTATACCCTCCTTGGTTACCAGGATGACCCTGACCGTGGAATCCTCCTCCACCTAAGACGGCGCCCGGGCCTTGGAAACCGCCTCCACCTGAGCCGCCACCTGGGCCGTGGCCTCCATCAAATGCGTTTGAATTTTTAAATGCCTTCATGATCGTACAATCTTTCCACAGGTGGGTGGCTGGCTTCTCCCGGGTGCCGTGTTTTGGACAAGGCTCATTCAATAATTGCTCAAGGGTGGGACCTGACCCGCCCGACCAGGGGGGCGGGGGGTGTCTGCCCTTGCGCCGTTGATTTCCGCCCCGTGCATTGGTGTTAGCAACAAATTCACCAGCCTTACATTTATTACCTCCTTGATTTGCCGGGTTATGCTGGTGACCCTTGCCGTTGCCGTTCTTCTTTCCCTTTGTTGCCTTTTCTTCATCAGACACCGGGTCCTTCGTAGTATCAGAATCAGCATACTTGATGAGAGCTGCCATTAACGTTCCCATGTCATTACAGTCATGCTTGAGCTGCCCCAGCTTCTGCTTCAGAGGTTCAAAACGGCAATTTTTCTCCAACATCAAGACCGCTGAGCCGACATCCATCTTATTAGATGAATGTATTATCTCCTTGACCCGGCGCACCCAATGGGTTGTGGATTCACCATCCTCTTGCTTGTAATTGGTCAGGTCCACAATCGACATAGGCTGCTTACACGTGTCTTTAAAGTTCTGGATGAACCGGACCTTCAACTCCGCCCATGAGCCGATAGAATTGGGTGGCAATCCCTTCAACCAAGTACGAGCTGTTCCATCTAACATCATAGTGAAATACTTGGCCATTGTTGCATCGCTGACCTCCAATAACTCCATAGCCATCTCATAACTCTCAATCCAAGCCCCGGGCTATAAGTCAGCCGTGTAATTAGGTACCTTACGAGGCCCCTTAAAGTCCTTTGGCAAACGCTCATTACGTATGGCCGACACCAAGCAAGGAACGCCTCCGGTTCTTGTGGCCACTCCTGCCTCGACCGAGGTTGCTGGATAAGCCGGAAAAGCTTGATGAGCCGCCTGGTCTGCTGCCATTTGAACTGCTCAGTGCGCCTCTTGACGAATCCTCTCCTGATCCGCCAAGTTAAGGGCTCTAGCCCGCATCGGCTCATGCCTGTATGGCCGGTTGTGGCGTTGAGCATTGCTTGAAATCTCTGCCGATTCCATATGCCTACTGTAACTCGGGCTCTGGCTTGGGCGAGGAGTTGAATGGATCCTATCTCGACTGTAGGAGTATGCATCCTGCTGTGCCAGAGCTGTTTGAAGAAGTTCTCTTACCCTCCATGTTTCAATTGTCGCCGGTGAGTCACCTTCCATCAGAAGAGCCGCCAGACGAGCCGATGCTGCGATGAGGTTTTCCAAAGGGTTGGAGAAGTGACCCGGCGGCGTTGGGACATAATGAGGCGGAGAGGTAATTATACGAGGTGGATCCATGGCGCGCGGCTGGACCGGTGCGCTGGGTGTTGTAATCTGAGGTGCCTCTGGAGGGTTACTTCCCCCGGCTTCGGGTGTGTGAAAAAGATTCCTAGGATCGAGCGTCAGAGGCAGATGTGATTAGGTTTTCTGATGCCTCCTCCTCATGACCTCGTCTGACGCGTTCAGATCCACCGAGAGTCGGAAGGTCTCTTCTTGAAGCTGTTGATCACGAACGTCCAAAGCCGCCCGCTCTGCTGCCATCCTGAGTTCCTCCGCGGCTAGATTTTCTTTAGCTTGCACCATCTCTTCACATACGCGTGCCACCTCTGCGTCATGCTGGGCTTTATCCGCCGGCTCTACCATGGCAGTCAACAGAGTCGTCAGTTTATCCATGAGGTCCATCAAGATCTGAGCCGGAGGGCGCGCGGGGTCTCCTGAACCGGCTGCGGCCGACCTGGTAGTTGTTGCCGCCGCTGCTGTAGAATTCTGCCCGGTCTGTGTCCTTGCCATGAAGACTCTGTCCCAATTCGGCGGATCAAGAGGGTCCGGAATATTGCTGCCATCGGAACAGCCCCCGAGCATGCCATCCTGCAGTTGGTACAAAGAGTCCGTCTCGCCCGTTGATGAAGCAGTATCAGAACAGACGGCCGTCTCACCGCTCTCCACCGATCCTTCAAAGCATTCACCGCCATGGACGCAGCCTACGAAGGCATTCTTCACGGCAGATTGAACATGGGCGGTCTTCGTGCGCCGAGCCGTTTCAATGAGGTTGGTGTGGACGTCCGGCTCAGGACCTGACTCGCTGATCCGGCCTATGAAGACGTGAATTCCGCTGAAGGGGACCTGGTATCCGTACTCAATTGAGCCGGCCTCCGGGCCCCAGCCTTCGTCGTCGATGTAGAGCTTGCCGCGACGACTCTTGGTCATCCGGCCCACAACGTATCCCTTGAGCCCTTTGAAGTTGCCCTTCAAGAACTCAAATCCACCGTGCGCTGGCCCCATGGAGGGCGCCAACTGTCGTGGAATTGTCATGGCAGATGTCCTAGAGCAAGGACTTAGTCGTAGGGCCATGGCACTAGGAAGCTTAAAGGGGTTAATCAAGACAAAGGACACGAGAAGGTTTTATACTAGTTCGGCCCCTTACGATGAAGGTAAAGGACTACGTCTAGTTGGGATTGGTATTGCTGGGGTTTTGATCACCAAGAGGCTCAACTCTCTGGCTTGGTTATCGACTTGTTGTTTCTTGCCCTAAGTCGCCACCGGGTCATCCCCTTATATACATGGGTTGACGCCTGGTGGCCTACAGAGTCCCGTCCGGCTCATAATCGTGTCTGGCTCGGTGACTTCCTTTACATGCCTTTCTTTACAAGTCTTTCCTTACATACATCGGTTCACAATATCAGGCCTTAAACCGCCTTCAGGCCTTTGGGCCTTCTATAAGACTTAATAAACTATAATCTTGAATGTTTACTGGGCTTCTTGTGTAACCCGTCATTGGGGCTAACCCGGCCCCTCCTGGGCGGGTTATAACTGATAGTAATATCCCCAACAGAACTCAAGTGGGAGTTCAACAAGGATTCAGGACGTTACTATGTTTCCTTTCCAGACGATCAGTAGTGGAGCCCAGTTGGGGCGATCGGGGATCTTATGCATTTGGGGTTGTCTTTATTTTGGTTCCGTAGTCGGACCTTGATTGTATCTGGATGATGTAATGCTATATTTATGTATTGTGTGAAGTGGTGGTTGTAAGCCAACTATTTATCTCTTTCTTATTCAGTACATGGGATGTGTAAAGATTACCCCTCTTACGACATGCCTACTATGCGGTTATGCCTCTAAGTCATGCTCCGACACGTGGGAGATATAGCCGCATCATGGGTGTTACAAGTTGGTATCAGAGCCTTCCCCGACTTAGGAGCCCCCAGCTTGATCGAATCGTTGGCGTTGTTGAGTCTAGAAAAATGTTTTGAGTCTCATAGGACTATATATATCGGAGAGTAGGATTCTTTTTACTCCTCAGTCCCTTCGTCGCTCTGGTGAGGCTTCCTGACGTAGAGTTTTGACTCTTCTCTTCTCAAATTTCACTAATTTTTTTTAGGATCACGAGGGTATCTTGGAATCGTTCCAATGGTTTTGTGACGAGAACATTGTTCTTGGTGCCTCCTGACATTTAGGGGTTGTGGCAGTGTCCCGAGGAGTTGAGCTCTGAGGTGTTGTCGTCACAATTTTATCGTTGCGGTTCTGGAATACCTGAATTTCACCGACATCGAAAATATCTTTTATGCAGTTGTTGGTGAGATAACCTCGACGCCACCCATTACTGGGGCGGGAGTTTGGGAGTATTGCCATAACTCGTATAACGGATGCTTTTCGAAGGTTGAGCTAAATGATTTCCGAAGGTTTCTTGGTTATGTGTTGAAGGATGGATACAACTGGATGTAGGATTTGCTAGCTTTGGGTGAGATATTATGCTTCCCCTGTATCCCCAACACCTGATTGCATAACCAGAAAGTTTCGGGAGTTTCATAGGTGGGAATTCATGTAGCTCTAGTATTTCTTCCCGCAGATATTTGGTTTGTGATTGGGTAATCCTTACCAATTATTTGTTCATATCCGTACCTTGTTCTTTTATTCATCTACCTCTATCTAAGTGGCTTCTCAATTTATGGAAGTGTGATGATTTACTTTGGAATTCATTCGTTCATTCTTGTTCGAATGTTAAGGCTATATGTTGCAATTTCAATCCATTGATTCAGCTTGAATATATGTCTGTCAAGATGCTAACGGATGTCAACCTTTTCAGGATGGCTCCTCCAATGCTTCAGAATCCGGAACCTCGGCCACCACCTCCACCTCCGGAGGCATGACAAGCTGTCATGGCCGCCACCAACGCCAACACGCAGATGCTTTTGCAACTCTTGCAAGAGCGCAACCAAGGAAATTAAGGCCATTGCAACAATCAAGCTCAGTTTGCTACCCTCAACTAGTTCCTCGCAAACCAGCCGAAGTCTTTCAGTAACTGTGTAGAGGCCACCGACACTGATGATTGGCTCGTGGATATCTGCAAACATTTTGAGTGTAGCAACGTCAGGCCTAAGGACTTTGTCAAGTTTGCTTCGTTCCAACTCAAAGACCAAGCTGCTAAGTGGTATCAACAAGATTCCAGAGGAGGTCGTGTGATTACCTAGGATGGTTTCCGCCGAGACTTCAAAGCTCACCACATTCCTCAAAGCGTTGTTGAGAGTAAGCGCGAGTAGTTCTGCAACCTGAAGCAAGGTAGTTTGTCTGTTTACCAATACAACATCCTGTTTCAGAGGCTCGCTCGCTTCGCTAAACAAGACGCCCCTGATGAGAAGAGCATGATTTATCAATTCAGAGGTGGTCTCAGAGAAGATCTTCATCTAGCTCTCGTGCTTTTTGAGACGACCAAGTATGATGAGTTCTACAACATGGCACTAAAGCAAGAAGCTGCTCAGCTCAAGTGCGATGCTTCTAAGAAGAGAGTTAGGGATGCAACTCCTTCTTCTTCTTCTTTAACTCAAGTGGCAGCTAAGCAGCAAAAGTTCTGGTTGCCTCCTCCTCCTTCGTTCCATTAGCCTTTTCAGCAGAAGAGCAAAGGTGGCAATGGATCTTCCCACCCACCCAACCCAGGCATTCAGAACAAAGCTTCGTCTCATGCTCCAAGGTCAAGTACTCCGTATCACCGGCCGCTCTCAGAGGTTACGTGCAACAAGTGTCAGCAGAAAGGGCACTATGCGAACAAATGCTTCAACCAGAGGCGCCTTCCGCCTCCTCCTCCTATGAGATCTGTTAGCAATGCAGTGGTCAAGCATAATCCCAAGTTTGCAAAGGTTAACATGCTGAACGCAGCTCAGGCAGAGGACTCTTCAGAAGTGATCATGGGTAATCTTCCTGTTAATGTTATTGCTGGTGCATCACTTAGTTTCATCTCAAGACCATTTGCATCTAAGCATGAGTTGGCTTTCCAAGTTTTGCCTAGTCCGCTAGCAGTTGTCTCACCGGGTAAACACATGAACGCTAACTCCATGATTCCGGATGTGTCTATCAAGATGGGCGACTATAAGTTTCTGTCCTCTCTAATTTTTCTTGGTAACTCGGATATTGATCTAATTCTCGGCATGGGCTGGCTTTCTAAGCACAAGGCTCAGCTTGATTGTGCTGCCAAGTAGATTCAATTGACACGCTCTTCTGAGGATGTGATCGTCTTTGCCGCTCATGATGATACCATTCGACTGTTTTCTCTCAATGCGAGTTGAATGCCATCTCTCAGATTCCAGTTGTTTGTGAATATCAAGACATCTTTCCAGAAGAACTTCCAGGAATGCCTCCTCACCGGCCAGTTGAATTCGTCATTGATCTTGAGCCTGGCACGGAACCTGTTTGTAAACGTTCTTACAAGCTTGGACCAGAAGAGTTGAAGGAGCTGAAGAAACAAGTTGATGTACAAGAGCGTATGGGTCTGATCCGACCGAGTTCTTCTCCATGGGGTTGTGGTGTTCTTTTTGTCAAGAAGAAGGATGGCACGGACCGACTTTGTGTCGACTAACGCCCATTGAACAAGAAGACCATAAAGAACAAATACCCACTTCCCAACATCAATGAGCTATTCAAACAACTCAAGGGTGCTCAAGTATTCTCCAAGCTTGACCTTCATATGGGCTATCATCAGTTTCACATTCATGAACACGATATCCCCAAGACAACATTTAGAACAAGCTATGGTTCCTATGAATACACTGTCATGTCTTTCGGCCTTGTCAATGCTCCTCCAACATTTTCTCGCATGATGAACTTCATCTTCAACCCTTACACAAATGACTTCGTCTTGGTGTATATCGATGATATTTTGGTCTTTTCCAAGAACAAGGAGGATCATGCCAAGCATTTGAGATTGGTGCTGGACAAACTCAGAGAACATCAGTTCTATGCGAAGTTTTCAAAGTGCGAGTTTTGGCTCGATGAGGTTCTCTACCTTGGGCATATCATCTCAGCTAAGGGCATAGATGTTAATCCTGAGAAGGTGTCTGCAATTGTGAATTGGGAACCGCCTCAGAATGTCAAGCAGCTCTGCAGTTTCCTTGGGCTTGCAAGCTATTGTCGAAGATTCGTTGAGAATTTCTCTAAGATCACGAAGCCTCTTTACAACCTCCTCCAGAAGCATGTGAAGTATGTCTGGACGCCTGAATGGGACATCGCGTTCAACACCCTCAAAGAGAAGTTAGTCACAGCTCCAGTTCTGACTCCTCCTGATGAATCCAAAACATTCGAGGTTTTTTGTGATGCTTCCCTACAAGGTCTCGGTGCTGTGTTAATGCAAGAGAAGAAAGTTGTGGCCTATACCTCCCGCCAGTTGAAGCCCAATGAAAAGAAATACCCCACTCATGACCTCGAGTTGGCGGCAGTTGTCCATGCTCTTTTAACATGGAGACATCTCTTGTTGGGAAGGAAAGTGGACATCTTCACTGATCCTGCCGTGAAGATGGGGGCTGATGCGGGGGTGACGCCTAACTGTCCTCCAGCCGAGGATTCAGATGATGTATCCGTCACCAACTCGGAAGTGGAGAGCGCCATGAATCATCGGCGCTGCAGGGCCGTTTTACAAGACCCTGGTTTTTCAGAAGAGGCATTTAACATGTTCAGCTCAGCTGATGCATATATCCGAGCTGCTCGAGATGGGCTTAACAGAGCCACAAAGCAGCATTTAAAAGATGTGCAGGTAAGTTTACTGTAACACCCCGAGACCGATGTGCCAGGTGTCCTCCAATGATTCGCTGTTGTTACCTTGTCATTGCTTGCGTGTCATGCATTGCATATCATGTCATCATGCGCATTTCATTTGCATACATGTTTGTCTCATGCATCCAAGCTTTTTCCCCGTTGGCCATTTTGCAATTCGGCGCTCCTATGTCACCCGGCGTTCCTTTCTTCCTCTTTTCGTGTGCGGGTGCTAAACGTTTTCGGATTGGAGCGAGACTTGTCGTGCGGCCTTGGTTTACTACAGTAGACCGCCTGTCAAGTTTCGTATCATTTGGACTTCGTTTGATACTCCAACGGTTAATCGAGGGACCGAAAAGGCCTCGTGTGTGTTGCAGCCCAACACCCTTCCAATTTGGCCCAAAACCCACCAAAACCTCCTCCATCATCTCGGTCGTTCGATCACGATCGCGTGGCCAAAAACCACACCTCAATTGGACTCTCCTAGCTCCCTCTACCTATCAATATGTGATCCCCTCCGAAATTCACGGTGCAAACCCTACCCTAACTCTCCCCGCCGCTGCCGGACATTTCTTCCACCGCACCGGACAATGTCCAGCCGCCGCGCCGGATGAATCCGGGCGCGACATGTCAGCACCGCCGGCTCTCTCTCTCTCCTCCTCCACCGTGCGGCCCACGGGGCCCAGATCCGGCCCGCGCAAGCCGGCGCGCCGCCGCCGTTCGCCAGCCGCGGCCTGCAGCCTCGCCGCCGCCACAGCGCCTCCCGCCGGCCACCCGGACCTCGCCGGAGGCCGCGACCCCGCCGCCTCATCGCCGGACTTCCCCGCGCTCGCTGCCGCACTTCGCGCCGGAGGCGCCTCGCCTCCCTGCCGTGCTTCGACCGGCCGGCCGCGCCCGCGCCGGCCCCGCCTCCCTCACCGCCGCCATGCGCGACCTCACCACCGAGCCGCGTCGCCGGGGCAACTCCGGCAAGCTCGCCTCCGCACCGGTGCCCGCGCCCGGCCGCGACCACCGCGCCACCGGCGGCCGCGCCTCGCCCCCGCACGGATCCGGCCGGGATCTCTCCTCCGGCGCCTCCCCGTCCTCTCCGGCCGCCGTCCTCTCCTCCTCCGGCGAAGTTCCGGTCAGATCCGCCGCCATCCTCGATCTCCGCGCCGCATTGACTTTTTCCGCCGGGTGAGAATTCCACCAAGTCCCCATAATTTTTAGCATTTTTCCGCATGTCATAACTTTGCATCCGTAGCTCCGTTATGCGCGTGTAGCATATCAAAATGTTCGTCTCAACGGGTACATCAATTCATCTCATTGCATCATTTTCATTTGAGCTCATCTTGATGCCCAAAATGCTGTTGGAAGAGGGCTATGTGGTAAATTTGTCAGATCTGTTTCAGCAAATGGCATTTTGTCATTTTTGCCATGTTTAATGTGTGCATGCTATGATCCTGAGCTCTACATGTGTTTTGTTATATGACATGACATCTTTACAAAGGTGCTTACCATGTATTTTTGTGATTTGTGTGGTGACTAGCACAAGCTTGCAAAGTAGCATAATCGTTAATGCTGATTTCAGGGACTTAGAATTTCACCAAGTCCTTGTCCTGATTTTGTTGTTATGCCATATGTTCATGTTGTTTCCTAGTGATCCGTGCCTCTTTTCAGGATGATCAATAAGGATGTTTTGTTAACATTGTGGTTCTCTATCCATCCATGTCTTGGTTTGCATTTATGGAGCACCCTAGCTTGAGTCAATCGAGATCTACTTTTGCTATATCTTGAATCCTGGCAGATTGTTGACTCATTAGCAATTTTGCCGAGGATGTTGCTATTGTTCCGTGTATGCTATGTTCTTGTTCTTGCCATGTCTAGCTTCTATGCCATGTATTCTTGATGGGTGTATGCTTAGTTTGTCATGCCATGCTCTGTAATGAGTGCATCGAGCTCGTAAACATGCCTACTTGTTAACTGTTTTGCATGCTCCAGTTTTTCACGAAGTGTGAGATCTATTTATGTTTTTGCCATGTTCACATGACTGCAATTGTATTTTTTGATCCCTTTTGGCTCAAGGTCACTAAGGGACTTTTGTTAAGTGCTTTGAGTAGCTTCATGACATGCCTTGCTTTGCCATGTTAAGTTCCTGTAGCATGTATTTTTGATGCTCTAAAGTTTGTTTCCTGATGATAAATTCCAGACTTGTGTTAATTTCACCAAGTTAATTTCACTAAGTCTGAAACCTGTTATCATTTGCACTTTTGCCATGCTTGTTTGAATCTGTTAATGGATGAATTAGCCGTAGCTCAGTGTTCATCTTTTATCAAGCATCATGAGTGGATCCCTGCCATGTATTTTGTTGCCATGTTCGAGTGCCGTAGCATATTTATCTTGATGCATTTAGTTGGTCACTTGCTGATTATCGCAGACCGGTGCCATATTTGTTTTGCTTGCCTTTTCCAAACCGTGCGTCCAATTCTGGTGATCTTTATATCGATTTCAACCAAAATCAACTCATCTTTCCAGTGGCACTCTTGGATTTCCAAGTTGAGGCCAGGTTCTATCATTCATGTCCAAATCATGCATATGCATCGCATACCGCATCCCGCATATCATACCATGTTCATGTGTGGTTTGTTTACTCTGTTGTGTGCTTCTTTCCGGTGTTTGCCCCTTCGGGTTGGTTTCGGTAACGTCGTGATTGTGAGGACCCATTCGACTACGTCCGTTTGTCTTCTTCATGGACTCGTTCTTCTTCCTTGCGGGATTTCAGGCAAGATGACCATACCCTTGAAATCACTTCTATCTTTGCTTGCTAGTTGCTCGCTCTTTTGCTATGCCTATGCTGCGATACCTACCACTTGCTTATCATGCCTCCCATATTGTTGAGCCAAGCCTCTAACCCACCTTGTCCTAGCAAACCGTTTTTTGGCTATGTTACCGCTTTGCTCAGCCCCTCTTATAGCGTTATTAGTTGCAGGTGAAGATTGAAGTTTGTTTCTTGTTGGAACATGGAGATGCTGTTCCTTGTTGGAACATGTTTACTTGTTGGGATATCACAATATCTCTTATCCAATTAATGCATCTATATACTTGGTAAAGGGTGGAAGGCTCGGCCTTATGCCTGGTGTTTTGTTCCATTCTTGCCGCCCTTGTTTCCGTCATATCGGTGTTATGTTCCCAGATTTTGCATTCCTTACGCGGTTGGGTTTTAATGGGAACCCCTTGACAGCTCGCCTTGAATAAAACTCCTCCAGCAATGCCCAACATTGGTTTTACCATTCGCCACCTAGCCTTTTCTTTCCCTTGGGTAGGTCTGCCCAAGGGTCATCATTATTTTAACCCCCCCGGGCCAGTGCTCCTCTGAGTGTTGGTCCGAACTAGGCAGCCTGCGGGGCCACCTTGGGGAAACTCGAGGGTTGGTTTTACTCGTAGCTTGACCTATCTGAGTGTGCCCTGAGAACGAGATATGTGCAGCTCCTATCGGGATTTGTCGGCACATTCGGGCGGTGTTGCTGGACTTGTTTTACCATTGTCGAGGATGTCTTGTAACCTGGACGCCGAGCCTGATCGGATTGTCTTGGGAGAAGGAATATCCTTCGTTGACCGTCAGAGCTTCTGTTGGGCTAAGTTGGGACACCCCTGCAGGGATTTGAACTTTCGAAAGCCGTGCCCGCGGTTATGGGCAGATGGGAATTTGTTAATGTCCGGTTGTAGAAAACCTGAAGTTGACCTTAATTAAAATGCACCAACCGCGTGTGTAACCGTGATGGTCTCTTCTCGGCGGAGTCCGGGAAGTGAACACGGTGTTGGAGTTATGCTTGACGTAGGTTGTTCTAGGATCACTTCTTGATCATAGTTTCTCGATCATGCTTTGCCTTCTCTTCTCGCTCTCATTTGCATATGTTTAGCCACCATATATGCTAGTCGCTTGCTGCAGCTCCACCTCATACCTTTTACCTTACCCATAAGCTTAAATAGTCTTGATCGCGAGGGTGTGAGATTGTTGAGTCCCCGTGACTCACAGATACTTCCAAAACCAGTTTGCAGGTGCCGATGTTACTGAGCGGGTGACACAACCAAGCTCAAGGAGGAGCTCTTTGAAGATCTTGTCCTTTGTGTTGTTTCATTCCAGTTGATCAGTAGTGGAGCCCAGTTGGGGTTGATTGGGGATCCGTGTCGCTTTTGGGGTAGTCTTCTTTTATTTTGGTTCCGTAGTCGGACCTTGATTGTATCTGGATGATGTAATGCTTTATTCATGTATTGTGTGAAGTGGCGATTGTAAGCCAACTATGTATCTCTTTCCCTTATGTATTACATGGGTTGTGTCAAGATTACCTCACTTGCGACATTGCTTTCAATGCGGTTATGCCTCTAAGTCGTGCTTCGACATGTGGGAGATATATCCGCATCGAGGGCGTTACAAGTTGGTAATCAGAGCCTTCCCCGACCTTAGGAGCCCCCCTGCTTGATCGAATAGCTGGCATTATTGAGTCTAGAAATGTTTTGAGTCATTTAGGATTATATATATCGGAGAGTTAGGAATTCTTTTTACTCCTCAGTCCCTTCGTCGCTCTGGTGAGGCATCCTAATGTAGAGTTTTGACTCTTCTCTTCTCAAATTTCACTAAAAAAATTTTAGGATCACGCTGGTATCTTGGAATCGTTCCGATGGTTTTGTGATGAGAACATTGTTCTTGGTGCCTCCTGTCATTTAGGGGTTGTGTCAGTGTCCCGGGGAGTTGAGCTCCAAGGTGTTGTCGTCACAATTTTATCGTTGCAGTTCTGGAATACCTGAGTTTAGTTTCGCCGACATCGAAAATCTCTTTTATGCAGTTGTTGGTGAGATAACCTCGACGCCACCCAGTACTGGGGCGGGAGTTCAGGAGTATTGCCATAACTCGTATAACGGATGCTTTTCGAAGGTTGAGGTAGATGATTTCCGAAGGTTTCTTGGTTATGTGTTGAAGGATGGATACAGCTGGATGTAGGATTTGCTAGTTTTGGGTGAGATATTATGCTTCCCCTGTATCCCCAACACCTGATTGCATAACCGGAAAGGTTCGGGAGTTTCATAGGTGGGAATTCAAGTAGCTCGTAGGATATCTTTACCGACATACGTATGATATGAAATTGGGGTTCGACGTCTAGTGGTCCGCCTATCCACGGTTGGTTTTACAGTGGTCTCGTTGTGTCTTAAAGAGTCCTTGGCTATGCCGACTCGGGGACGCTTCGTATGTCATGTGCACTGCCTTGTACATGATGGTGCATTACGATCGAGCCCGTGTAGGCCCCACCATGAAAACTTCGAACGAAATCTCTATCATATGTTTGTTCTGGCTTATTTTGCAAGCCAATCCTTTGTTTTTTTTTGGATTGTGGTATTCGAGTTGCTTCGAAGTCAAATGTTGATTCCATACTTTTTCCAAGCGGTGTTCTCATACTCCGATGTGAATACTAATCCTTCTTAATAATCGAGATTGTCATGTAAATCCTGTTCAACCGGTGTGTTTCTCTTCAAGTGGATCCAATCATTTCAACATCCGCAAGATCAAGTATCAGTTCTTCTCAACGGTGTTTGTTTCATCCGTCTCCAAGTTGCCTTTGTTTTTCCCCCCCCCCCCCCCTTTTTCTTCAAGGACTCAGATTTCTCAATCAAGTATCATTTTATTGATGGAAGTCTCTCCATTCTTTTCCTTCAATGTTCTTACCCGGTGGTTCTCATGAAGATGCTCTTCTAGTTCGTCATTCCTCACTCATTTTCCTTCTCCGGTGGATTCAATTCAAACTTTGGTATTAAGCATTGTCTTTTCTTTTTGTCCAATACCTTCTCATGCCGGTGCACCTCTTTATCATTCACTTCTCGTTATTCAATTGTTCCGAAGTGCTGAAGATATCTCAGAAGACTCACGGTTACATTCTCGATCCATTCAAGTTATTTCGAGGTTGTTATCTCATTCAAGTCATTTTATTTAACCGGTACAAATATCTCTTCCAAGCTATCGTTCTACGGTGTTTCTTTTGAGTGGGCCCTAACCCACAGTTTTTTCCCAGGATCTTACCCGACTCTTCTTATTTTCCCGGCGTTACTCTCAAATTCTTTTCGAAGTTTGACGTAAGAATGAGTTATCATCAGTCAAATTCCTTTCTCCAAGATCGGTTAAATTCTTTTCACCATTGACTCAACCTTTCCATTTTTCATTCCGGAGTATCTCAACAATTTGGTGGTGTTCCTCATCATCATTCTCAGATTTTGAAGACCGAAGAAGAGTTTCTTTTAAATATTGCCCCATTCTCTGCCATCCTCTCATAATTGTTTTCGTTTGTGAGATTTTCACCCATCCGGAGCAATTCAAGATTCTGTTCAGTTTGATTATCCGGAGCCCATCATCTAAGATTTATTCATTCCAGCTTTCAGCTCTCATACTCTAAATCATACCGGTGTCTAAATCAAGGATTCTCTAATCAGCTCGTAATCTCTTCGTTCTCATGGATCTAAATTATCTCAAGCATCTTCGTTTAATTGCTAATTCTTCCCGGTGTTTCTTCATGTTTTAATCGTTCCTTTTCAATTCTTACCGCTGGCTCGTTCAAGATTTCTCTTCCTTTGTTATTGTATCGATTCATTCGTTGTTTCATCCTACCGGTGGTTAGTTAAAGACCTTCTCAAGTTGGCGCCGTATCTATCCTAATCCTTTCTTCAAGAATAAGTTGTATGCAATCCGTTTGCTCGTCATCAATTTAATTGGTGAAGGAGGAGCATAACATAATTCTTATTCTTGATTCACCCAAATGATTAATTCTTTATTCCAGAGGCTCATCAAATTCTCAGTTCGAGATGCTTTATCTATTCTTTTCCCGGAGTTCCAAGTTTTCTCAATTATTTCATTGCGAAGATCCATCTAAGCATTGCAAGGCTTCACCTTGTGTTATCTACTTATCTTTCTTTTCGTTTGATCATTCTTTTGTTACCGGAATTCTTCATGGAGGCTCTACATGATGGTTCACCAAGGATTTAATTCCTTCTCGAAGTGTTCATCGAGATTCTTTTCAGAGGATCTCAAGTATTCTTTATCTTGCATTTTAAAGTGCAATTCTTTCAACCGTATCATTCGAGGTGGTATTATGCCATTCGTGACAATTTGAGTTCATGTTTCATGATTCACATGTTTTCAAGGATGAGATATTTTAAATCCATCATTTTCTTCATTAGAATTATCTTGGGTTATATTTCACCTAAAGCTTTCCTTTAAGGATTGTCACTCTCAGGGTGTTTATCAATGATCCAATTTCTTCCTTTATCCTTTCCGGTGCGATATACTTTCTCGTCAATTTGTTCATATCAATCCAATTCTTTTCCCGTGAGTGGCAGGTTGTCACCTAATAATTTGAGATGTATTCCATAAGACCATATCAAGCTTATTCTTTTCGTTGTTGGTTTTCCAACAACTCCGTTCTAGCTTTTGTTGTAAGCGTGCTACCTCGAGATCTTGTTTTCCTTCGTTCATCCCATTCCATTCTTACTTTTGTTCTGGAGGCATTGCGATGTTGCTTTCTTCAACCATCATCTCGTTTCATCTAAGATCATGTTCTTTCCTGTGCTTATCCATCTAACCGGAGTGTTGTGTCATCTCTTCTAGTTCTTTTCATCTTATTAAGCCTTGCATCCCTTCTCAACCGGAGTGCTGCCTAAAGTTGTTCTTCCTTGTTCCTCTTTGCTAACGGAGTGCTTTCAACTTCATTTATCTCCATTATATTCTTTTCTCGAGATGGATTAACCTTTTCAAGGTTCTTTGGTTTCACTCGTTTGTCAAAGAAGCAACTTAGTTTTACCTCTTCTCTTTCTCTTCCATTTTACCTACGGTGCCATTCTAGATCTCGGGATGAGATCCTCTCGTAGTGGTGGAGTGTTGTAACGCCCAGAGACCGATGTGCCAGGTGTCCTCCAGTTATTCGCTGTTGTTACCTTGTCATTGCTTGCGTGTCATGCATTGCATATCATGTCATCATGCGCATTTCATTTGCATACATGTTCGTCTCATGCATCCGAGCTTTTTCCCAGTTGGCCGTTTTGCAATCCGGCGCTCCTATGTCACCCGGCGTTCCTTTCTTCCTCTTTTCATGTGCGGGTGCTAAACGTTTTCGGATTGGACTGAGACTTGTCATGCGGCCTTGGTTTACTACCGGTAGACCGCCTGTCAAGTTTCGTATCATTTGGACTTCGTTTGATACTCCAACAATTAACCGAGGGACCGAAAAGGCCTCGTGCGTGTTGCAGCCCAACACCCTTCCAATTTGGCCCAAAACCCACCTAAACCTCCTCCATCATCTCGGTCGTTCGATCACGATCGCGTGGCCGAAAACCACACTTCAATTGGACTCTCCTAGCTCCCTCTACCTATAAATATGTGATCCCCTCCGAAATTCGCGGTGCAAACCCTACCCTAACTCTCCCCGCTGCCGCCGGACATTTCTTCCACCGCACCGGACAATGTCCAGCCGCCGCGCCGGACGAATCCGGGCGCGACACGTCAGCACCGCCGGCTCTCTCTCTCCTCCTCCACCGCGCGGGCCGCAGGGCCCAGATCCGGCCCGCGCAACCCCGCGCGCCGCTGCCGCTCGCCCACCGCGGCCCGCAGCCTCGCCGCCGCCACAGCGCCTCCTGCCGGCCAATCGGACCTCGCCGGAGGCCGCGACCCCGCCGCCTCATCGCCAGACTTCGCCGCACTCGCTGCCACACTTCGCGCCCGAGGCGCCTTGCCTCCCTGCCGTGCTTCGACCGGCCGGCTGCGCACGTGCCGGCCCCGCCTCCCTCGCCGCCGCCATGCGCGACCTCGCCACCGAGCCGCGTCGCCGGGGCAACTCCGGCGAGCTCGCCTCCGCACCGGAGCCCGCGCCACCGGCGGCCGCGTCTCGCCCCCGCACGGATCTGGCCGGGATCTCTCCTCCGGCGCCTCCCCGTCCTCTCCGGCTGCCGTCCTCTCCTCCTTCGGCAAAGTTCCGGTCAGATCCGCCACCATCCTCGATCTCCGCGCCGCGTTGACTTTTTCCGCGGGGTGAGAATTCCACCAAGTCCCCGTAATTTTTAGCATTTTTCCGCATGTCATAACTTTGCATCCGTAGCTCCGTTTTGCGCGTGTAGCATATCAAAATGTTCGTCTCAACGAGTACATCATTTGATCTCATTGCATCATTTTCATTTGAGCTCATCTTGATGCCCAAAATGCTGTTGGAAGAGGGCTATGTGGTAAATTTGTCAGATCTGTTTCAGCAAATTGCATTTTGTCATTTTTGCCATGTTTAATGTGTGCATGCTATGATCCTGAGCTGTACATGTGTTTTGTTATATGTCATGCCATATTTACAGAGGTGCTTACCATGTATTTTTGTGATTTGTGTGGTGACTACAACAAGCTTGCAAAGTAGCGTAATCGTTAATGCTGATTTCAGGGACTTAGAATTTCACCAAGTCCTTGTCCTGATTTTGTTGTTATGCCATATGTTCATGTTGTTTCCTAGTGATCCGTGCCTCTTTTGAGGATGATCAGTAAGGATGTTTTGTTAACATTGTGGTGCTCTATCCATCCATGTCTTTGTTTACATTTATGGAGCACCCTAGCTTGAGTCAATGCAGATCTACTTTTGCTATATCGTGAATCCTGGCAGATTCTTGACTCGTTAGCAATTTTGCCGAGGATGCTGCTATTGTTCCGTGTATGCTATGTTCTTGTTCTTGCCATGTCTAGCTTCTATGCCATGTATTCTTGATGGGTGTATGCTTAGTTTGTCATGCCATGCTCTGTAGTGAGTGCATCGAGCTCGTAAACATGCCTACTTGTTAACTGTTTTGCATGCTCCAGTTTTTCACTAAGTGTGAGATATGTTTATGTTTTTGTCATGTTCACATGCTTGCAATTGTATTTTCTGATCCCTTTTGGCTCAAGGTCACTAAGGGACTTTTGTTAAGTGCTTTGAGTAGCTTCATGACATGCCTTGCTTTGCCATGTTAAGTTCCTGTAGCATGTATTTTTGATGCTCTAAAGTTTGCTTCCTGATGATAAATTCCAGACTTGTGTTAATTTCACCAAGTTAATTTCACTAAGTCTGAAACCTGTTATCATTTGCACTTTTGCCATGCTTGTTTGAACCTGTTAATGGATGAATTAGCCGTAGCTCAGTGTTCATCTTTTGTCAAGCATCATGAGTGGATCCCTGCCATGTATTTTGTTGCCATGTTTGAGTGCCATAGCATATTTATCTTGATGCATTTAGTTGGTCACTTGCTGATTATCGTAGACCGGTGCCATATTTGTTTTGCTTGCCATTTCCAAACCGTGCATCCGATTCTGGTGATCTTTATATCGATTTCAACCGAAATTAACTCATCTTTCCAGTGGCACTCCTGGATTTCCAAGATGAGGCCAGGTTCTATCATTCATGTCCAAATCATGCATATGCATCGCATACCGCATCCCGCATATCATACCATATTCATGTGTGGTTTGTTTACTATGTTGTGTGCTTCTTTCCGGTGTTTGCCCCTTCGGGTTGGTTCCGGTAATGTTGTGATTGTGAGGATCCATTCGAATACGTCCGTTTATCTTCTTCATGGACTCGTTCTTCTTCCTTGCGGGATTTCAGGCAAGATGACCATACCCTCGAAATCACTTCTATCTTTGCTTGCTAGTTGCTCGCTCTTTTGCTATGCCTATGCTGCGGTACCTACCACTTGCTTATCATGCCTCCCATATTGTTGAGCCAAGCCTCTAACCCACCTTGTCCTAGCAAACCGTTGTTTGGCTATGTTACCGCTTTGCTCAACCCCTCTTATAGCGTTGTTAGTTGCAGGTGAAGATTGAAGTTTGTTCCTTGTTGGAACATGGAGATGTTGTTCCTTGTTGGAACATGTTTACTTGTTGGGATATCACAATATCTCTTATCTAATTAATGCATCTATATACTTGGTAAAGGGTGGAAGGCTCGGCCTTATGCCTGGTGTTTTGTTCCACTCTTGCCGCCCTAGTTTCCGTCATATCGGTGTTATGTTCCCGGATTTTGCGTTCCTTACGCGATTGGGTTATAATGGGAACCCCTTGACAATTCACCTTGAATAAAACTCCTCCAGCAATGACCAACATTGGTTTTACCATTCCCCACCTAGCCTTTTCTTTCCCTTGGGTAGGCCTGCCCAAGGGTCATCATTATTTTACCCCCCGGGCCAGTGCTCCTCTGAGTGTTGGTCCGAACTGGGCAGCCTGCGGAGCCACCTTGGGGAAACTCGAGGGTTGGTTTTACTCGTAGCTTGACCTATCTGAGTGTGCCCTGAGAACGAGATATGTGCAGCTCCTATCAGGATTTGTCGGCACATTCGGGCGGTGTTGCTGGACTTGTTTTACCATTGTCGAGGATGTCTTGTAACCTGGACGCCGAGCCTGATCGGATTGTCTTGGGAGAAGGAATATCCTTCGTTGACTGTGGGAGCTTGTGATGGGCTAAGTTGGGACGCCCCTGCAGGGATTTGAACTTTTGAAAGCCGTGCCCGTGGATGGGCAGATGGAAATTTGTTAATGTCCGGTTGTAGAAAACCTGAAGTTGACCTTAATTAAAATGCACCAACCGCGTGTGTAACCGTGATGGTCTCTTCTCGGCGGAGTCCGGGAAGTGAACACGGTGTTGGAGTTATGCTTGACGTAGGTTGTTCTAGGATCACTTCTTGATCATAGTTTCTCGATCGTGCTTTGCCTTCTCTTCTCGCTCTCATTTGCGTATGTTTAGCCACCATATATGCTAGTCGCTTGCTGCAGCTCCACCTCATACCTTTTACCTTACCCATAAGCTTAAATAGTCTTGATCGCGAGGGTGTGAGATTGCTGAGTCCCCGTGACTCACAGATACTTCCAAAACCAGTTTGCAGGTGCCGATGTTACCGAGCGGGTGACGCAACCAAGCTCAAGGAGGAGCTCTTTGAAGATCTTGTCCTTTGTGTTGTTTTGTTCCAGTTGATCAGTAGTGGAGCCCAGTTGGGGTCGATTGGGGATCCGTGTCACTTTTGGGGTAGTCTTCTTTTATTTTGGTTCCGTAGCCGGACCTTGATTGTATCTGGATGATGTAATGCTTTATTCATGTATTGTGTGAAGTGGAGATTGTAAGCCAACTATGTATCTCTTTCCCTTATGTATTACATGGGTTGTGTGAAGATTACCTCACTTGCGACATTGCTTTCAATGCGGTTATGCCTCTAAGTCGTGCTTCGACACGTGGGAGATATAGCCGCATCGAGGGCGTTACATTTACTTTGTCTGACTATGATAACCATATGCCAGTAGCCCCCGAGACTTGAAGCAGTTGGTACAAATGATTTAAGGATCATTGTGTAACCAGGTTCTTACGGAGAAGAACGACCTGCTAGCCCAAGAGCTGGAAAAGTGCCGGACACAGCTATCTTTTGCTACCGCCAAACTGGAACAACTCAAGAAGGCGTCCTCTGGTAATATTTCCCTCCATCGAGAAACAAAAAATGATATGCCAGCTGTGTTGAAACTACTTTGTCTCATAACAGGGTTGTCAAACCAACTGGAAGAGAAACTGAAGGCCGCTCAAACGAGAGAAAAAGAGGCGAAGAGACAACATGCTGCAGGCGAGCGCGTTCTGACCCGAGTTAGAGAGGAGAAGAACAAACTCCAGGATTCAAACACCAAACTGGGCGAAGAACTGAAAGATGTGCGAGCCCAGCTAGCCGACTCCGTGAAGGAGAACAAAAAGCTCGAGGCGGCATATTCAGTACATAGTTGAATTTACCTTATAACAGTTTGGAGGTAAAAGTAGCTGATATAGCTATGATTCCAGGTATGTTGACGGGCCGTCCCGAAGAGGAGGTGTCCGGATCATCAAGTGATCTTCTGCAAGGGCTGTCGCAATTGCACGAGCAAGCTCGGCAGGCAATGTGGAGTGTAGCCAAGGCCTTATGGCCATCCGCCTCCCCTCCAAGGAATATGGAGGAGCTTGTAGAGCTGTTCAAGGGAGTGCGGCGGTGTATTCGACTATGGAAGATATCGCCTGCCGAGAGGGTGCGTGAGAGGCCTGGGCCATGGTGAAAATGCGGTATACGACGCTGAATCCAAGTCACATGGCCCGGGTCGGACCGCTAGGGTCAAATGGGGAAGAAATTCCCGTTAGTTTAGTAGACGACCAAGTAGAGGTGCCTGCTAGATATTCCCAGCAGGATTGTAAGTTAGATAGCCTGCTGGACGGTATAGAGGAGGAAATTTTGGAGTCGAAATGACTGTGTATTTTTCCGTCTAGCTGAATTGTAAAACGATTGTCATGGTAGACCTTTTCGCTTTGCCCTCTGGACCCGAAGGCACGTAGTGTTTCCGAATACCCATGCAGCCGAATAGACCGGGGTATGCGTGGAAACCAGGTGTAGGGGTCATAGTTGCTTGAACAGACAAGTTGTATCCGGCTAGTTATGTTATATTACATTATGTAAGAAACGTCTTCGAGAGAGAATAGTTCCGTTAAGGGTTCCTTTCCCTGGGTGTGCATGCGTTAGAGGGCATGTCCGAACTATTCTTAAGGATAAAGAGAAAAACTAAAAGAGAGAGAAAGAGAGAAAAAAATTATTATGGAAACAGCAGGGAGAAGGAGACGGACAAAGAGTTCGGCGCTTAGGCATAGAATCTTCGGAGTCTGGCCGCGTTCTAGGGGTTCGGATCAAGGCGATTGTCTAACGCATAACGCATGCGGTACGCTCCTCCAGTGAGGACTTCGTCAATGATGAAGGGACCCTCCCATTTGGGCTTGAGTTTGTCCTTTTTATTCTCCGGCAAGCGTAGAACGAGTTCACCAACGTTATAAGTCTTGGCACGTACTTCTCTGCTTTGATATCTGCGGTCCTATTGTTGATAAATGCGGAACGGGCTTTTGCGACGTCATGCTCCTCCTCCAGGGCATCTAGGCTGTCCTACCGATCGAGCTCGGCCTCTCTCTCTTCGTACATGCGCACCCGGGGTGAGTCATGTATAATGTCGCAGGGTAGCATAGCCTCTGCGCCGTACACCATCAAAAAAGGTGTGTATCCGGTAGTTCGGTTGGGCGTGGTCCGCAGCCCCCAGAGTACGGAGTCAAGCTCCTCGACCCAGTGTGCGTCTGATTCCTTCAAAGACCGCACCAGCCTGGGTTTGATGCCGCTCATTATAAGACCGCTGGCCTGTTCGACTTGACCGTTTGTCTGCGGATGATAGACAGAGGCGTAATGAAGCTTGATGCCCAGATTAGCGCACCAGGTTTTCACTTCATCGACTGTGGAATTAGAGCCGTTATCAGTGATGATGTTTTGTGGGACACCATAACTGTGTACGATGCCAGACATAAATTATATCACCAGCCCGGACTCGGCCGTTTTAACTGGTTTGACCTCTATCCACTTAGTGAATTTATCCACCATGACCAGCAGATATTTTTTCTTATGGCTTCCTCCTTTAAGGGGTCCAACCATGTCCAATCCCTAGACTGCAAAAGGCCAAGTGATGGGGATTGTTTGTAGGGCAGTGGGGGGCATGTGGCTTTGATTGGCGAAGAGTTGCCATCCGACGCAACGTTGGACAAGGTCTTGTGCATCTTCTTGGGCGTCGGCCAATAAAACCCTGTATGGAAGGCCTTGCTAACAAGGGCCCGAGCTGCGGCATGGTGCCCGCCAAGACCGGCATGAATCTCAGCCAGGAGCTGCCAGCCCTCCTCCTCGAAGATGCATCTTTGAAGGACTCCGGTAGCGCTTTTCTTATAGAGTTCTCCATCGTGAACCTTGTAGGCCTTTGAACGCCGGACAATGCGGCGGGCCTCATTCTGATCCTCAGGAAGTTCCTTACTATTAAGGTAGGCCAAGAAGGGTTCTGTCCATGGGGCAATGACTGCCATAATGAGATGGGCCAATGGTGTTATTTCGGTGGCTGAGCCTCCAATGATATCGGTGTGTTCAGAATCTGGGGTTGTGTTCGGATCCGGACTAACGTTGCCGCTCTCCCCTTGCCGCACCACGGATGGCTTAAAAGCCTTTCCAAAAAGATGTTAGGTGGGACTGGGTCGTGCTTGGCGCCGATATGAGCAAGAACGTCTGCCGCTTGATTACTTTCTCGGGCCACATGATGAAACTCGAGTCCCTTGAACCGAGCCGACATTTTTAGGACGACATTACGATAACACGCCATCTTCAGATCTTTGGCATCGAAGTATCCATTTATTTGAGATATTGCAAGGTTTGAGTCCCCGCGCATTTCCAGGCGCTGTATGCCCATGGAGACAGCCATCCAGAGACCATGCAATAAGGACTCGTATTCGGTTGCATTATTGGAGTCTGTGTATAGTATTTGGAGTACGTACTGAACGACGTCTCCCGTGGGGGACGTCAAAACGACGCCCGCTCCCAGCCCTACCAACATTTTGGAGCCATTGAAGTACATAACCCAGTTGGAATATGTGCCGTACTCTTTAGGGAGTTCAGCCTCTGTCCATTCGGCGACGAAGTTAGCCAATACTTGGGATTTAATAGCTCGACGTGGTTTCTTTGTAATATCAAATGGAAGGAGCTCAATGGCCCATTTGGCAATCCGGCCCGTGGCATCGCAGTTGTTTATTATGTCATTGAGTGGAACTTCAGAAGCCACCGTGATCGAACACTCCTAGAAGTAGTGTCATAGCTTTCGGGATGCCATGAAGACCGCGTATGCTATCTTTTGATAATGGGGGTACCGGGATTTGCATGGTGTAAGGATAGTGGATACGTATTATACTGGCTTCTCAAGCGGGAATTTATGTCTGTCCTGTTCTCGTTCAACGACGAGCACGATGCTCACCACTTGATGTGTTGCCGATATGTATAGCAGCATGGGTTCGCCGATGTTTGGCGCGGCCAGGATTGGGTTGCTTGCTAGGAGTGTTTTTATTTCTTCCAGTCCGGCTGTTGTCGCGTTCGTCCACTCGAAGTGATCGGTTCGCCATAGAAGGCGATAGAGTGGTAGTGCCTTTTCTCCCAATCTGGAGATAAAGCGGCTTAGAGCCGCCACGCAACCCGCGAGTTTTTGGACTTGTTTAATGTCTGTTGGCGTAGCCAACTGTGTCAGAGCTCGGATTTTGGCTGGATTTGCTTCAATTCCTCTATTGGAGACGATGAAGCCCATCAGCTTTCCTGCGGGGATGCCAAAAACACACTTTTCTGGATTAAGCTTAATGACATATGCGCGGAGGTTGTCAAATGTGAGGCGTAGGTCGTCTATTATTGTTTCGACGTGCCTTGTCTTGATTACGACGTCGTCCACATAGGCTTCAACAGTCTTTCCGATCTGTTTCACCAGGGATGTTTGGATCATGCGTTGGTAGGTGGCGCCGACGTTCTTGAGCCCGAAGGGCATGGTGTTGAAGCAGAATGGCCCATATGGGGTGATGAATGCTGTTGCAGCTTGGTTGGACTCCTTCATTTTGATTTTATGGTATCCGGAATATGCGTCGAGGAAACACAGTGAGTCGTGTCCTGCAGTAGCATCAATGATTTGATCAATGCAGGGGGAGGGGGAAGGGATCCTTAGGGCAAGCCTTATTGAGGTATTTAAAATCAAAGCACAAGTGCCAGGATTTATCCTTCTTTGGTACCATCACCAGGTTTGCTAGCCAGTCCGGATGTTTTATTTATCTAATGAATCCGGCCTCGATTAGCTTGGCTAGCTCCTCTCCCATGGCTTGACGTTTGGGTTCGGAAAAGCGCCGTAGTGTTTGTTTGACCGGTTTGTATCCCTTTAATATGTTGAGGATGTGCTCGGCCAGTTTGTGCGGGATACTTGACATGCCAGAAGGGTGCCAGACGAATATATCCCAGTTTTCGCGAAGAAAATCCCTTATCGCGGCATCGACCGTTGAGTCTAGTTGTGCCCCAATAGACGATGTCTTTTTGGGGTCCGTTGGATGGACCTGGAATTTGACTATTTCTTCCGCTGGCTCGAAGGAGGTGGACTTGGGGCATTTGTCTAAGATCACATCGTCCCTGTCCACCGTGGAGCGCAGTGCGGTTAGTTATTCGGCTGCGAGGGCTTCAGATAATGCCTCAAGGGCCAGGGATGCGGTTTTATTTTTGGCGGGAAGTGCTATGTACGGATCACTGGTGAGAGTGATTATGCCTTTGGGCCCGGGCATCTTAAGCTTCATGTACACGTAATGAGGTACATCTTGGAAGCATGTAAATGCCTCCCGCCCCAAAAGGGCGTGATATCCGCTGTTGAAAGGGGCCACTTGGAAGGTTATTTCTTCGGACCGATAATTCTCCGGCGTGCCGAATACCACATCGAGTGTTATTTTTCCCGCACACCGCGCCTCCCGACTGGGAATAATTCCTCGGAAGGTCGTGTTGCTTTGCTCAATGCGGCTCCTGTCTATTTCCATTTTGTGGAGTGTATCTTCGTAGATGAGGATTAGTCCGCTGTCGCCGTCCATGAGGACCTTGGTGACCCGAAAGCCGTCCATGATTGGACTGAGGACCAAGGCGGCTGGTTCTCGGACTGTCCTATATTTTGGTTCTTCACTGGCATTAAAAGTTATAGCCGTGTCGTTCCAGGGGTTTATTGCTGCTATTTGATAGACTTCGGCGAGTCCGCGTAGTGCCCTTTTGCGCCTATTGTTTGAGGCGAATGTCTCGAAGACCGCCAGTACTTTGGGGTAAATTGTCCTCTGGGGGTGTTGTTCTGGGTTATTCTTGGTGAGGATATCCTCATCGCTCTTGGCCACTTGCCGAAGTATCCAACATGCTCTAAGGCTATGTGTTGGTATGTTGTCCGGTGTTGCATGTATTTTGCATGGCCCATCGAGCCATCCTTCCAGAACGGTTCCGTGCCCCGTACTGGACTTATATTTCTTTACTATTGAACCGGGCGTGTTGTAAGGGTCGCCCTTTTCTCCTGAATGAGGGGTTGAGTGGGGACCGATGATTCTCAACGGGCAGCTTGAGTTTTCCAGGCGCTTTCCATTGCGCTGTACTTCTGTACGATAGTTGCCAAGTCAGCGAAGTGTAGGATGCGACGGCGGTTGATGGCGTTGAGGATTCCTTCATCCATGCAATTGTTGCGGAACACTAAGATCACTTCCTCATCACGACAATCTTTAATCTTGTTTTTGACAAGAAGGAATCTGGCCCAGAAGTGATGGACCATTTCCCGAGACTGCTGTTAGCTCATGAGACCGCTTGTATTCGGGTGGGTGGGCGGATTTAAATCTAAACCCTGACCTAGCTTTGGATCTGGAGTCTGAAGGTCTTCCGAACTTAATAGATCGGGCTCCAGGATATCCACTGATTGCTTAGGCCCGTCGTCCGATTCTATGTTCGGAGGGCAGGATGCATCTCCTCGCAGGTAGGTGTCTGGCTCTTCGAGACCGGAGATCCAGACATAGTCCATCCTTAGTATGGAGGAAGAGTTGTCGACTCGCTCCTCGACTACCGTTATCTGGTGGGTGATTGGTGGAGATTTGATTTCTCTCTGATCGGGTTTAGACCCAATTCGATCCTAGTCTGTAGCGACCCCCAGGGCGGCGATGCGATCTATGAGCTCATTTAAGGATGAAAGCTCCGCTGGATCCATCAGCTTGGTGTCAGGACCCCGATTCCAAGTCACATCGATCTAGCCGGTAACACCTCATATCACTTTGCGGCCTCACGCACGGTATTCCCACGGGTGTCGCCTTACCATGGCCCGGGACCGTTTGTGCCTTTTGGCTCACGTATATGATAGTGTCGCTAGCATCCATATGAAAGAGAACCCGGGGCGACATGGCTAGTCGTGAACCCAAAGCGGCACTAACCTATGGGGACAGGCATACATGAATCACATCGAGCATGTCGGTCAGCAGCGTGTGAATCCGGGCTGTAGCATTGGGCTAACAGGACTCCGGAAACCCGGGCTGTAGCAGGCTAGGCAGGACTCCGGATGTCACCGCGTGACATTTCCCCGAAGGTACAGACACAGGAACGAAGTGAAACACATGCCGGCCAGTCAAGTGTCCTGAGCAGTAGTGTTGGCCTAGCAGGACTCCGGTGAACCGGGCTGTAGCGGACTACTATGGCTCATGGAAGCACTAGACTATATTTCCCCATAAGAGAGGCTGCCAAGGATAAACAACTAGATTGTCGGATCCCACACATACCAAGCATTTCAATCATACACACAATATGCTCGATATGTGTAAATACAACATGGCATCACAACATAACTCTACAACTCAAGTATTTATTCCTTAGGCTCCGAGGAGCGAGATATTACAAACATGGGTCTCATGACCCAACAATCACAGCATACAAATCAAGCACATGCGGAAGCTTAACATGTATGAGTACAGACATCTACAGATGGAAAAAGGCTAAGAAGCCTGACTATCTACCAGATCCTGCCGAGGGCACAAGATCATAGCTGAGGTATCAAGCTAACGTCGAAGTCCACGTGGAACTACTAGCGAGACTGAAGTCTCTCTCTGCAAAACATAAATTAAGCAAACGTGAGTACAAAGGTACTCAGCAAGACTTACATCAGAACTAGCTACATATGCATCGATATCAACAAGGGGGGTGGTGGAGTTTAACTGCAGGAAGCCAGCTTTGACTCAGTGGCTAACCTGAACTACGACTGCAAGCAACTCTTTTGAGGTGGCGCACACGAGTCCACATATTCACCATTCAATACACCACTATGGAACTGCTCCCGTCTCCCTACGAGAAGGCCATCCATAGCACTCACACTTATCTTGCGAGTTTTAGAGTATCCACTTTCACTTGTCTATGAACTATGCAAGGGGTCCAAGTTTCCATATCCGAGGAATCCGGCTATTCGAATAGATAATGATAACCCTGCAGGGGTGTACTTCTTCACACATGCTCCCACCACTTACCACCATATACACGTCATGTATCTCGGCAACCTTCAAGCGGAAGCCTGGCGAGGGTGTCGGCCACGGCCTACCTAAACACTTAAGTCTCTAGTCCAGGTTTATTGCCTATCCAGGTTCCATCCGCAGGGAGTCCGGCCGAGGTTTCCACATACGGCCCTGAACGATGTGAACAGGGTTCCCGAGCCACCAAACGGGCGCCCGGTACACCGTGCCACGGTGTATCTACCGCAACATAGCCCACCCCTAGGGTCAGCGCTACGCACGGCCTCCAACACATAACCTACAAACACCAGAAACTAGTTGCAACTCCTGGACAGAGTACTAGGGTGATTAAGAAGCCGAGAGGGTCAATTAAGGATCCCAATGAGTGGTAGTAGCTGTTCATGGATCACAGACACAGAACTCAGTTCCTGAGGACGGCTGCAATGAGACAACCCACCATGTACTCCTACATGGCCTCACCGCTACCTTTACCAAAAACGTATTCACACACTTAGCTCACACACGAGTAGGACATGTTCACACACCTCCGATTCATTCCCGATGAATCAGACCTGACGCAACTCTATGCAATAGCAGGCATGACAAACAAGCATGAATGAGTAGGCACATCAGGGCTCAAACAACTCCTACTCATGCTAGTGGGTTTCATCTATTTACTGTGGCAATGACAGGTCATGCAGAGGATAAGGGGTTCAACTACCGCAACAAGTAACAGATGAATCGTTGTTGTCCTAATGCAGTAAAAGAGAGCAGGAGCGAGAGAGTGGGGTTGTATCAGAATGAACAAGGGGGTTTTGCGCCGTCCGTTCGGCACTAGGATCATCGGTGATCTGAATCACGACGAGTACGACTCCATCAACCCCGTTCACTTGAACGCTTCCACTTAGCGATCTACAAGGGTATGTAGATGCACTCTCCTTCCCCTCGTTGCTGGTTTCTCCATAGATAGATCTTGGTGATACGTAGGAAAATTTTGAATTTATGCTACGTTCTCCAACAACCGCTACCTTTACCAAAAACGTATTCACACACTTAGCTCACACACGGTAGGACATGTTCACACAGCTCCGATTTATTCCCGATGAATCAGACCTGACGCAACTCTATGCAATATCAGGCATGACAAACAAGCATGAATGAGTAGGCACATCAGGGCTCAAACAACTCCTACTCATGCTAGTGGGTTTCATCTATTTACTGTGGCAATGACAGGTCATGCAGAGGATAAGGGGTTCAACTACCGCAACAAGTAACAAATGAATCGTTGTTGTCCTAATGCAGTAAAAGAGAGCAGGAGCAAGAGAGTGGGGTTGTATCAGAATGAACAAGGGGGTTTTGCTTGCCTGGCACTTCTGAAGATATCATTGGGTCTTCATTAGTGTCAACGATCACAGCGTCGGTACAACGTTTATCAAGAGGGGACAACCACCGGCAACAGAGAAGGAACACAATCAATGCAATGCACAACATGATGCATGACAACGACATGGCAATATGTTGTTGATTGAGCTAATGCAACTAGCAACATAATTAAATGAAGTTGGTTTGAACCCAAAGTTCAAATTCAAACTCCACATGTGGTTATTTAAATACCATTCATTTGATTTGTCCTAAACAGTGGCATTAATTTGTTCTAACATGCATGAAAATGGTACAGATGGATTCCTTGAATTTTTCTGATAATTTTTCATATATAAATTATTTCATTTGGAGTTACGGTTGAATTTCTATGATTTTTAGAAGTTTTGGGCATTTTGTGGAATTTTCTGAATTATTTTAAATCCAGAAAATGATTAACTTCGTCAGCATTGCGTCATGCTGGCGTCAGCAGGTCAACAGGGCTGTCCAGGTCAAACTTGAAGGCTGGGCCCCACTAGTCAGTCTCTCAGTTAACTATTTGGGTTAACTAGACTAACTAAACAACACTGGGCCCACTGGTCAGTGACTAACTAAACTAACTTAATTAAGTTTAGCTCTAACTAACCGGGTTAGCTAGGCGAGGCCCGCATGTCAGTGACTCCAGGGTCAAAAAGAGGTCAACCTTGGGTCAAACCCGATGCTAACTGGGCTTTGACCCACTATGGGGCCCGCTGTCAGTGACTAGGTGAGGTCCAGCTGGCGGGGATTAGCACTAATGACCCCGCCACGTTGGCTGTCGCCGGAGTTGGCCGGTGGCGACCAAACCCGTGGCGGCAACGCGCCGGACTTGCGCTAAAGGCGACGGGGGCGGTGGCTAAGGGCATCGGGGCGTAGCCCGGACTTGCCCGCATCCAGGGAGGTAGGTGGGTGGCCGTGGGGGCGCCGAAGCTCGCCGGAACGGAGCTCGCCGCAGCGGCCGGAGCTCGGGTGTGCTCGGGTTCGGCGCTGGGATGCACAACAGGGGCGTGGAGAGGGGCTACGGCCTCCTGGGAGTGTGGCAAACGTGGTGACGGGCTCGGTTTTGAGCCCGCGTGGCTGTGGCCACGTCAACGGCATCGCTGGCGGAGCAGAGTGCTCGGGCTCGGTGGAGATGGCGGCTAGGGGGCGCAACCGAGGCGTAGAGGAGGGCGGTTAGGGGCAGGGGCTCACGGTGGATGCAGAGGTGGCCTCGGCGTGCTTGGGGAAGCATCAGAGCGAGCGGGGCGGCGAGAGGCATCTCTGGTGGCCGGCGACGAAGACGATGAAGATGGCGTCGATGCAAGGCCTTCGGCAAGGTGTGGCCGGACGGAGAGGACGAGGGAGGCGTGGCGATGCTTGTGGACACGTCGGGGAGGCGAGGGGAGCATGGAGGCCGCGTCTACGGCGTACGGCGGCGACGAGCTCCGCTCGGCTTCGGGAGAGCGAGGGGAGGGGAGAGAGCTGCGAGGAGGGAGGAGGTGCAGAGGGTCGAGGGAGGGTGCATGGCGCCCTCGGGTGGATCCAGCGGCGTCCTCGGGTGGATCCAGCGGCATGCAGGCAAGCAGGAGGTGGCCGGCGCGTACGCGCGCGCGTCGGGCACACGCCCTCCTGCCTACTGGGAGGAGGTTGAAGACGGTGGCGGCTGCGGTGGGCTGGGCTGCTGCTGGGCTACACAGTGTTGGGCTGCGGATGGGCTGCCAGGTAAGTTAGGTGGGTTTCCTTCCTATTCTATTTTTCTTCTGTTTTCTATTTTTCTGCTACTGTTTTGGCTTTAGTAAAAATACTAAAGCATTTTGTAAAATGCTGCAATAATTTGTGGACACTCTATGGATTATTCCAGTGGTCCACATTTAAATTCAGCATTATTTGAGCATTTAAATTATTTATAGTGTTTAAATGCCCAAATTCAAATATGATATGATTTAATTCAAAAATCCATGAATTACCTTGAAACATGTGCATCATTTAGTCAAAGGTTTTAACCTTTTCTAAAAATGATGAACATTTTTAAAGGCATTTTTGGGTTTATTGAAAAGGCTTATGGCTAACCCTATTTGATTTAGTTTTTGGTGCTAGGGCTTGTCATCCCCATTTCAACTTTCTGAGAAATTTAACATGATGACATGAATGCCTTAATGCAACTAATGACAAGCAAATTCTAGGGCTGTGACAACTCACCCCCACTAAACAAGAATCTCGTCCCGAGATTCAAGCATAGGGTAAGATGAAGGGGGACGCAAACTTAACCCAATCTTCACGATCCAAGTTACACCTCATAAGAACGTTGGTTCGATCACCATCTTTGTCTCGATGTCTTGCTCTGAGAACTCCCACCAACATGACAACGAGAGGGAAGGGAAAACTCTAGAAGGATCGATCTTCTCGAAGATCAAACAACTCAGGATCAACTCATGGAGTGAGACATAGGAACATCTCTCCAATTGAGACACAAAGTTCACATCAGGGTGATGGAAATCAGACGACGAGGATTCAAGTTGGTAGGTAGTAATTCCACACTTGAGTAAGGTGGTGCAAGGTTTCAAGGTTGCGAGGAGATAATTGTCATGAACCCATAACAGGGCACCTCGGAGAAGGTGACTCGTTGAACTGTTCCCTTAAGTGGCAAAAAGAATTACTTTTGATCCATAAATCATTGAAACTCTTCATACCATCTTAAGGCAATTTACAATTGATCATTTGAGATAGCTCGAAGAGATGGCATACTCGGACTAGGATGGATGATGTGGACTACCTTGTTGAAGACAACGCAAGGGATGATTTTGCTTACGCGTGCTCTCAAGAACTTGAGCATTTCCATATTTATCAAGGTTCTACCAACATCCGTGGCAAGGATCCTGGCAACACGACATACTACCATGATGGCTAGTGATGGATGATGCGGATACAAAGGAAGATAACACCTCCTCAGATCTTTCCCTTAGCGAGGCTAAGGGAACAGAATCTGGACGATCGACCGAGAGACATTTAGCACTCCGCTTCTAATGTTCCCCTTGATGTGCTAGTGTAATCCATTTATAGATATGGTTTGATATCTAGAACATCAAGTAAAAGGTCGGACTTCGGAAGCTCAAGAACCCATAAGGAATAACTACGAAGGCAGATCCTGTGAGATCCTTATGGGGAGGTGACCAACTTCCCAAGATACTACCATAATAGGCCTTCCGGCTAGGTGTGTTGGCCACGACATCCACGTTACTGGTTACAGAGAGACCAACATTATAGTTCTTGGAGAACGTTCCAACCATCATATCTGCCTAAGATTCAGATCTGGTTGGTGTTAGGATATTCCAGACCCATCCAGTCTAGAAAGAAAATGAGAGTTTGCAACACAATTTGATGAGATGACGTTGCGAGATTCTCGGGGAATGAACTGCGATAGCAAGCTCCAAAACATGAGCTGGTTCTGCTACAAACCTGTGAACACGCTATCCAAGACGAGCATGACCACGTAGTAGTCTTATAGTAAAATGCTATCGAGTTCAGGTGGGGAGCCATCATCAAGGATTTCGAAGTCTTTACGCAAGTCCATGGATTAGATCCCAAGCATAGACTCCTTTTCCTTGAACAAGTCAATCAGTGGCTTGGTGTGCTAGGAACACATATGGAGTGGAGGTAATCAATCTACCAAACCATAGAATACTTCGCACGTATGCATGACTGATTTGAGATGATTCCAAGGGAAAACAAAACAATCTTTCTCAAACTCACGGCGGCAACTTGCACCAAGTGCACATGAATTCGAGGAAGTCACTTCTTCCATCCAACATATGCTTCATGAACGGGACACGAAGGCATTGCTTACAAGTTTTCAACACTAGGTTGATGTTCAACATGAATCATGGGGGAGACAAAATGTTGCTGATGGGCTCAACAACAACTCATCGGAATTTCTATATCACCGGACTTCCACCATCATGTGAACACGGTGATAGCATTGGTCAGACCAAAAGATGTAATGGTGTATGCTTGAGGAATCAACCACGAGTAAGACAACATTACGAATATCGTTGGTTTTAACTTGATTTGACGATAGCCCATACTCAAATCAGGGTTTGGACAAGACAATAGGTTCAACAACTGATCACGGGGATCAGTCGATGAAGATATCATCTATCTTCAACACACACACACACACACCACCAGGATATCCCTTAACATGAACTAAGTCAGACAAGCTTCCATCTTCCAACTCTCCAAGTTGTTTTTTAGCTCAACCAACTAGCTCAGAGATATCCAACACAGATTCTTGGAGAATGGGTGATTCATACAAAAACCAACTTGATCACGAACTCAACATAGCGGTCAGGTGACAGCCAGGTAATACTTCCAAGAAGATCTTCGGAAAATCATGAACCACCGATATGTTACTAAGCTCGAGAACAATCTTGCTTTTCAGGGCAAGACGATATGATCAAAAGAGCAAGGGTTTGGCAAAATCCTAACCCGTTAATCGAAGAGTGCACCAGGAAATAAGGACTAGGTAGCACGTTCAACCTTAGGGTGATGATTCAATAATCAGCACACTAAGAATGATATTAATGTCCATTAACTACCAAGCAAAGGGTTGCTAGGAGTATTGATTTCACACATCACGATTCACTTGTCGGTATTCCGGTTGCGACAGCACGACGCCGAGGAATGAATAATGATGGCGAGAAGTATCACTACGTCAAGAATTCATAAGGGAGGGTGCAATTCCTATGATATTCCTGGCATAAAGAGGGCAATACTTAAGGGTTGAATAGAATCAAAAGTTGGATTGGCATTTTGATCTGCGAAATACAACTGCTTTGACCCAATCCTGGATATGGATGAGGTACTGGAGTTTGTTTCTCCTAGTCATTCCAGAATGGAATGGCTTGACGGATCACATGAATAATAGGCATCGATAACACCAATGCACAACTACTCTTGACCAACAATTGATGGACGTGGTTCAGAATACAACTAAAGAGGAACAACTCAAAGGAACATATAATTTTTCTGAGTTATGGATGCATGGATTAGCATGTTATTTCTTCCGGATAACCCATGCAGAAAGGTAGGACTGGCAGATTCACAATGCAGAATGGAGAACTCATCAAGAGCACTCTGGTTGTGATCTTTTGGTTCAAAAGAACTCCTGCCAAGAATGGTCCATGATAATTGGAAGAAGGATGTACCACGAACCTCGAGGACTATCGCAAAGGTTACTAATATCCTAAAGGAACTAGCAACACTATCAACATGAGATAAGTAGGGTGAATCTCGGGTTCAAGAACCCATGAATAGAATACCTACCACTACATGGCATCACGGAATGCTTCCGAGAATGGTGGCCAGAATCATCACACCGGAACACAAAACATGGCTAGATTACTAGGTGACTCCCTAAAACACCTAGGGTCATAATAATAGCTCCAACATATATGTCGAGACAACAGAGTACCTCAACTCACCGATTAGTGTGATTAATCTGGCCCAAATGGACATCAGGAACAGGAGGAAGGGGTTTGCAAATGCATCAGACTATTTAGAAACCTGGAATGACTCGGACAACATAACGGCTGTAAATGCTCAAAAAGATTTGAAACATCCTGCAAAATAGTGGCGTAACCACTTAACATCATCATATCAAGGGTCTGATTTGACTGACAACATACTAAAAGTAGTAGAAACTGAACTGAAACTCGAATCCAAAAATCCTATAAGTCTACGGATTAGTAACACGTCATCCTGTTAGATAGATGAGAAGGCCTAATTCTTAATCCCCGTAGAAAAGAAGAGGTTGACTCAGATCAGAAGGGCATAGGGTAAAGGAGCAAAAAGAGCCTTATGTTCCCTTCCACAATCAATTCCCTTACATAACTAAAGCATTTCTAGACTCGACTTCGACCAATTTGGCTTGGTAAACCTACAGGCAGTCAGGCTCTGATACCAAAGCTGTCAGGATCCCAATTCCAAGTCACATCGATCTAGCCGGTAACACCTCATATCACTTTGTGGCCTCACGCATGGTATTCCCACGGGTGTCACCTTACCATGGCCCGGGACCGTTTGCGCCTTTTGGCTCACGTATATGATAGTGTCGCTAGCATCCATATGACAGAGAACCTGGGCCGACATGGCTAGTCGTGAACCCAAAGCGGCACTAACCTATGGGGACAGGCATACATGAATCACATCGAGCATGTCGGTTAGCAGCATGTGAATCCGGGCTGTAGCACTGGGCTAACAGGACTCCGGGAACCCGGGCTGTAGCAGGCTAGGCAGGACTCCGGATGTCACCGCGTGACATTTCCCCGAAGGGACAGACACAGGAACGAAGTGAAACACATGCCGGCCAGTCAAGTGTCCTGAGCAGTAGTGCTAGGCTAGCAGGACTCCGGTAAACCGGGCTGTAGCGGAATACTATGGCTCATGGAAGCACTAGACTACATTTCCCCATAAGAGAGGCTGCCAAGGATAAACAACTAGATTGTCGGATCCCACACATACCAAGCATTTCAATCATACACACAATATGCTCGATATGTGTAAATACAACATGGCATCACAACATAACTCTACAACTCAAGTATTTATTCCTTAGGCTCCGAGGAGCGAGATATTACAAACATGGGTCTCATGACCCAACAATCACAACATACAAATCAAGCACATGCGGAAGCTTAACATGTCTGAGTACAGACATCTACAAATGGAAAAAGGCTAAGAAGCCTGACTATCTACCAGATCCTGCCGAGGGCACAAGATCATAGCTGAGGTATCAAGCTAACGTTGAAGTCCATACGGAACTACTAGCGAGACTGAAGTCTCTCTCTGCAAAACATAAATTAAGCAAACATGAGTACAAAGTTACTCAGCAAGACTTACATCAGAACTAGCTACATATGCATCGATATCAACAAGGGGGGGGTGGTGGAGTTTAACTGCAGCAAGCCAGCTTTGACTCAGTGGCTAACCTAAACTACGACTGCAAGCAACTCTTTTGAGGTGGCGCACACGAGTCCACATATTCACCATTCAATACACCACTATGGAACTGCTCCCGTCTCCCCACGAGAAGGCCATCCATAGCACTCACACTTATCTTGCGAGTTTTAGAGTATCCACTTTCACTTGTCTATGAACTATGCAAGGGGTCCAAGTTTCCATATCCGAGGTATCCGACTATTCGAATAGATAACGATAACCCTGCAGGGGTGTACTTCTTCACACACGCTCCCACCACTTACCACCATATACACGTCATGTATCTAGGCAACCTTCAAGCGGAAGCCTGGCGAGGGTGTCGTCCACGGCCTACCTAAATACTTAAGTCTCTAGTCCAGGTTTATCGCCTATCCAGGTTCCATCCGCAGGGAGTTCGGCCGAGGTTTCCACATACGGCCCCGAACGATGTGAACAGGGTTCCAGAGACACCAAACGGGCGCCCGGTACACCGTGCCACGGTGTATCTACCGCAACATAGCCCACCCCTAGGGTCAGCGCTACGCACGGCCGCCAACACATAACCTACAAACACCAGAAACTAGTTGCAACTCCTGGACAGAGTACTAGGGTGATTAAGAAGCCGAGAGGGTCAATTAAGGATCCCAATGAGTGGTAGTAGCTGTTCATGGATCACAGACACAGAACTCAGTTCCTGAGGACGGCTGCAATGAGACAATCCACCATGTACTCCTACATGGCCTCTCACCGCTGTTGGAAATATGCCCTAGAGGCAATAATAAATTAGTTATTATTATATTTCCTTGTTCATGATAATTGTCTTTATTCATGCTATAACTGTATTATCCGGAAATCGTAATACACGTGTGAATACATAGACCATAATATGTCCCTAGTGAGCCTCTAGTTGACTAGCTCGTTGATCAATAGATGGTTACGGTTTCCTAACCATGGACATTGGATGTCGTTGATAACGGGATCACATCATTAGGAGAATGATGTGATGGACAAGACCCAATCCTAAGCCTAGCACAAAGATCGTACAGTTCGTATGCTAAAGCTTTTCTAATGTCAAGTATCATTTCCTTAGACCATGAGATTGTGCAACTCCCGGATACCGTAGGAGTGGTTTGGGTGTATCAAACGTCACAACGTAACTGGGTGGCTATAAAGGTGCATTACAGGTATCTCCGAAAGTGTCTGTTGGGTTGGCACGAATCGATACTGGGATTTGTCACTCCGTGTAAGCGGAGAGGTATCTCTGGGCCCACTCGGCAGGACATCATCATATGCGCAATGTGACCAAGGAGTTGATCACGGGATGATGTGTTACGGAACGAGTAAAGAGACTTGCCGGTAACGAGATTGAACTAGGTATTGGATACCGACGCGAATCTCGGGCAAGTAACATACCGATAGACAAAGGGAATTGTATACGGGATTGATTAAGTCCTTGACATCGTGGTTCATCCGATGAGATCATCGCGTGGAACATGTGGGAGCCATCCGGTATCCAGATCCCGCTGTTGGTTATTGACAGGAGAACGTCTCGGTCATGTCTGCATGTCTCCCGAACCCGTAGGGTCTACACACTTAAGGTTCGGTGACGCTAGGGTTATGAAGATATGTGTATGCAGTAACCCGAATATTGTTCGGAGTCCCGGATGAGATCCCGGACGTCACGAGGAGTTCCGGAATGGTCCGGAGGTAAAGAATTATATATAGGAAGTGCTGTTTCGGCCATCGGGACAAGTTTCGGAGTTATCGGTATTGTACCGGGACCACCGGAAGGGTCCCGGGGGTCCACCGGGTGGGGCCACCTGTCCCGGGAGGCCACATGGGCTGTAAGGGGTGCGCCTTGGCCTATATGGGCCAAGGGCACCAGCCCCTATAGGCCCATGCGCCTAGGGTTTCCATGGGGGAGGAATCCCACTAGTGGAAGGCACCTCTAGGTGCCTTGGGGGGGAGGGAAACCTCCCTTGGGCAGCCGCACCTAGGAGATTGGATCTCCTAGGCTGGCGCACCAACCCCTTGGCCCTCCTATATATAGTGGGGGAGAGGAGGGATTTCAAACACCAGCCCCTGGCGCCTCCCTCTCTCCCCGTTACGTCTCTCTCTCGTAGTATAGGCGAAGCCCTGCTACTGTGACGCCCTGCATCCACCACCACGCCGTCGTGCTGCTGAATCTTCATCAACCTCTCCCTCTCTCCTTGCTGGATCAAGGCGTGGGAGACGTCATCGGGCTGTACGTGCGTTGAACGCGGAGGTGCCGTCCGTTCGGCACTAGGATCATCGGTGATCTGAATCACGACGAGTACGACTCCATCAACCCCGTTCACTTGAACGCTTCCGCTTAGCGATCTACAAGGGTATGTAGATGCACTCTCCTTCCCCTCATTGCTGGTTTCTCCATAGATAGATCTTGGTGATACGTAGGAAAATTTTGAATTTATGCTACGTTCTCCAACAGTGGCATCATGAGCTAGGTCTATTGCGTAGATTCTATGCACGAGTAGAACACAAAGAAGTTGTGGGCGTTGATTTTTTTCAATATGCTTGCCGTTACTAGTCTTATCTTGATTCGGCGGCATCGTGGGATGAAGCGGCCCGGACCGACCTTACACGTACTCTTACGTGAGACAGGTTCCACCGACTGACATGCACTAGTTGCATAAGGTGGCTAGCGGGTGTCTGTCTCTCCTACTTTAGTCGGATCGGATTCGATGAAAAGGGTCCTTATGAAGGGTAAATAGCAATTGGCATATCACGTTGTGGTTTTGCGAAGGTAAGAAACGTTCTTGCTAGAAACCCATAGCAGCCACGTAAAACATGCAAACAGCAATTAGAGGACGTCTAACTTGTTTTTGCAGGGTATGCTATGTGATGTGATATGGCCAAAAGGATGTGATGAATGATATATGTGATGTATGAGATTGATCATGTTCTTGTCAAAGGAATCACAACTTACATGTCGATGAGTATGCCGGTGACAAGATGATCATGGAGCCCCAAGATGAAGATCAAAGGAGCTATATGATATTGGCCATATCATGTCACTATTTGATTGCATATGATGTTTATCATGTTATGCATCTTGTTTACTTAGTACAACGGTAGTAAATAAGATGATCCCTCATTAAAATTTCAAGAAGTGTTCTCCCCTAACTGTGCACCGTTGCTACAGTTCGTCGCTTCGAAGCATCACGTGTTAATCGGGTGTGATAGATCCTTTCGTTCACATACAACGGGTGTAAGCAAGATTTACACATGCAAAAACACTTAGGGTTAACTTGACGAGCCTAAGCATGTGAAGACATGGCCTCGGAACACAGAGACCGAAAGGTTGAACACGAGTCGTATGGAAGATACGATCAACATGAAGATGTTCACCGACGTTGACTAGTCCGTCTCACGTGTTAATCAGACATGGCCTGGTCGACTCGGATCGTGTAATACTTAGATGACTAGAGGGATGTCTAATCTAAGTGGGAGTTCATAAGATGAACTTAATTATTCTGAACATAGTCAAAAGGATTTTGCAAATTATGTCGTAGCTCGCGCTTTAGTTCTACTGTTTAGATATGTTCCTAGAGAAAAATTAGTTGAAAGTTGATAGTAGCAATTATGCGGACTAGGTCCGTAAACTGAGGATTGTCCTCATTGCTTCTTAGAAGGCTTATGTCCTTAATGCACCGCTTAGTGTGCTAAACCTCGAACGTTGTGTGTGGATGTTGTGAACATCTGACATACACGCTTTGATAACTACGTGATAGTTCAGTTAAACGGTTTAGAGTTGAGGCACCAAAGACGTTTTTTGAAACATCACGAAACATATGAGATGTTTTGAGGGCTGAAATTGGAATTTCAGGATCGTGCCCACGTCAAGAGGTATAAGACCTCCGACGATTTTCTTAACCTGCAAACTAAGGAGAAAAGCTCAATTGTTGAGCTTGTGCTCAGATTGTCTGAATACAACAATCATTTGAATCGAGTGGGAGTTAATCTTCCAGATAAGATAGTGATGTTTCTCCGAAGTCATTACCACCAAGCTGCTAGAGCTTCATGATGAACTATAATATATCAGGGACATATATGATGATCTTTGAGATATTCGCGATGTTTGACACCACAAAAGTAGAAGTCAAGAAGGAGCATCAATTGTTGATGGTTAGTGAAACCACTAGTTTCAAGAAAGGCAAGGGCAAGAAGGGATACTTCATGAAACGGCAAATCATCTGCTGCTCTAGTGAAGAAACCCAAGGTTGAACCCAAACCCGAGACTGAGTGCTTCTGTAATAAGGGGAACAGCCACTGGAGCAGAATTACCCTAGATACTTGGTAGATTAGAAGGCTGGCAAGGTCGATAGAAGTATATTGGATATACATTATGTTAATGTGTACTTTACTAGTACTCCTAGTAGCACCAGGGTATTAGATACCGGTTCGGTTTACTAAGTGTTAGTAACTCGAAATAGAAGCTACGGAATAAACGGAGACTAGCTAAAGGTGAGCTGACGATATGTGTTGGAAGTGTTTCCAATGTTGATATGATCAAGCATCGCACGCTCCCTCTACCATCGAGATTGGTGTTTGCGTTGAGCATAGACATGATTGGATTATGTCTATCGCAGTACGGTTATTCATTTAAGGAGAATAATGGTTACTCTGTTTATTTGAATAATACCCTCAATGGTCTTACGCCTAAAATGAATGGTTTATTGAATCTCGATCGTAGTGATACACATGTTCATGCCAAAAGATAGTAATGATAGTACCACCTACTTGTGGCACAGCCACGTAAGTCATATCGGTATAAAACGCATGAAGAAGCTCCATGTTGATGGACCTTTGGACTCACTCATTTTTGAAAAGTTTGAGACATGCGAACCATGTCTATTGGTGTATATGCATGAAGAACCTCCATGCAAATGGACCGTTTTGTACTCGCTTGATTTTGAATCACTTGAGACATGCAAATCATACCACATGGGCAAGATGACTGAAAGCCTCGTTTCAGTAAAATGGAACAAGAAAGCAACTTGTTGGAAGTAATACATTTTGATGTGTGCAGTCCAATGAGTGCTGAGGCATGTAGTGGATATCGTTATATTCTTACTTCATAGATGATTTGAGTAGATGTTGAGTATATTTACTTGATGAATCACGAGTCTGAATTATTGAAAGGTTCAAGTAATTTCAGTGTGAAGTTGAAAGATCGTCGTGATAAGAGGATAAAAATATCTATGATATGATCATAGAGATGAATATCTGAATTACGAGTTTGGCACAGAATTAAGACATTGTGGAAATTGTTTCACAACTGATACAGCCTGGAACACCATAGTGTGATGGTGTGTTCGAACATCATAACTGCACCCTATTGGATATGATGCATACCATGATGTCTCTTATCAAATTACCACAATAGTTTATGGGTTAGGCATTAGAGACAACCACATTCACTTTAAAAGGGGCACCACGTAATTCCGATGAGATGACACCGTATGAACTATGGTTTAGAGAAACCTAAGCTGTCATTTCTTAAAAGTTTGGGGCTGCGACGCTTATGTGAAAAAGTTTCAGGTTGATAAGCTCAAACCCAAAGCAGATAAATGCATCTTCATAGGACACCCAAAACAGTTGGGTATACCTCATGTCTCAGATTCAAAAGCAATAAAGGATTGTTTCTAGAATCGAGTCCTTTCTCGAGGAAAAGTTTCTCTCGAAAGAATTGAGTGGGAGGATGGTGGAGACTTGATGAGGTTATTGAACCATCTCTTCAACTAGTGTGTGGCAGGGCACAGGAAGTTGTTCCTGTGGCACCTACACCAATTGAAGTGGAAGCTTATGATATTGATCATGAGACTTCAGATCAAGTCACTACCAAACCTCATAGGATGACAAGGATGCGTACTGCTTCAGGGTGGTACGTAATCCTGTCTTGGAAGTCATGTTGCTAGACAACAATGAACCTATGAGCTATGGAGAAGCGATGGTGGGCCTGGATTCCGATAAATGGCTTGAGGCCATATAATCCGAGAGAGGATCCATGTATGAAAACAAAGTGTAGACTTTGGAAGAACTACTTGATGGTCGTAAGGCTGTTGAGTACAGATGGATTTTAAAAGGAAGACGGACAATGATGGTAAATGTCACCATTAAGAAAGCTCGACTTGTCGTTAAGATGTTTTCCGACAAGTTCAAAGAGTTGACTACGATGAGACTTTCTCACTCGTAGCGATGCTAAGAGTCTGTTGGAATTATATTAGCGATTACTGCATTATTTATGAAATCTTGCAGATAGGATGTCAAAACATTGTTTCCTCGATGATTTTCTTGAGGAAAGGTTGTATGTGATACAACCGGAAGGTTTTGTCAATCCTGAAAAGATGCTAATAAGTATGCAAAGCTCCAGCAATCCTTCTAAGGACTGGAGTAAGCATCTCGGAGTTGGAATGTATGCTTTGATGAGATGATCAAAGATTTTGGGTGTATACAAAGTTTATGAGAAACTGGTATTTCCAAAGAAGTGAGTGGGAGCACTATAGAATTTCTGATGAATATATGTTGTTGATCGGAAATGACGTAGAATTTCTAGAAAGCATATAGGGTTATTTGGAAAGTGTTTTTCAATGGAAAGCCTGGATTAAGCTACTTGAGCATCAAGATCTATAAGGATAGATCAAAACGCTTAATAGTACTTTCAAATGAGCACATGCCTTGACGTGATCTTGAAGGTGTTCAAGATGGATCAGTCAAAGAAGGAGTTCTTGCCTGAGTTGTAAGGTATGAAGTTAAGACTTAAAGCTCGACCGTGGCAGAATAGAGAGAAAGGACGAAGGTCGTCCCCTATGCTTAAGACGTAGGCTCTTCAGTATGCTATGCTGTGTACCGCACCTGAAGTGTGCCTTGCCATGAGTCAGTCAAGGGTACAAGAGTGATCCAAGAATGGATCACAGGACAGCGGTCAAAGTTATCCTTAGTAACTAGTGGACTAAGGAATTTTCTCGATTATGGAGTGTAAAAGAGTTCGTCGTAAAGGGTTACGTCGATGCAGCTTAACACCTAATCCGGATAGCTCTGAGTAGAGATACCGGATAGTATAATGGAGCAACAATTTAGAATAGCTCCAAGTAGAAACAGTTATTTGGAATAGCTCCAAATAGACGTGGTAGCTACATCTAGGAGATGACATAGAGATTTGTAAGGCACACACGATCTGAAAAGGTTCAGACCCGTTGAACTAAAACCTCTCTCACAAGAACATGATCAAACCTAGAACTCATTGAGTGTTAATCACATAGTGATGTGAACTAGACTACTGACTCTAGTAAACTCTTGGGTGTTAGTCACATGGCGATGTGACCTGTGAGTGTTAAATCACATGGCGATGTGAACTAGATTATTGACTCTAGTGCAAGTGGGAGACTGTTGGAAATATGCCCTAGAGGCAATAATAAATTAGTTAATTATTATATTCCTTGTTCATGATAATTGTCTTTATTCATGCTATAACTGTATTATCCGGAAATCGTAATACACGTTTGAATACATAGACCATAATATGTCCCTAGTAAGCCTCTAGTTGACTAGCTCGTTGATCAATAGATGGTTACGGTTTCCTAACCATGGACATTGGATGTCGTTGATAACGGGATCACATCATTAGGAGAATGATGTGATGGACAAGACCCAATCCTAAGCCTAGCACAAAGATCGTACAGTTCGTATGCTAAAGCTTTTCTAATGTCAAGTATCATTTCCTTAGACCATGAGATTGTGCAACTCCCGGATACCGTAGGAGTGCTTTGGGTGTATCAAACGTCACAACGTAACTGGGTGACTATAAAGGTGCATTACAGGTATCTCCGAAAGTGTCTGTTGGGTTGGCACGAATCGAGACTGGGATTTGTCACTCCGTGTAAGCGAGAGGTATCTCTGGGCCCACTCGGTAGGACATCATCATATGCGCAATGTGACCAAGGAGTTGATCACGGGATGATGTGTTACGGAACGAGTAAAGAGACTTGCCGGTAACGAGATTGAACTAGGTATTGGATACCGACGATCGAATCTCGGGCAAGTAACATACCGATAGACAAAGGGAATTGTATACGGGATTGATTAAGTCCTTGACATCGTGGTTCATCCGATGAGATCATCGTGGAACATGTGGGAGCCATCATGGGTATCCAGATCCCGCTGTTGGTTATTGACCAGGAGAACGTCTCGGTCATGTCTGCATGTCTCCCGAACCCGTAGGGTCTACACACTTAAGGTTCGGTGACGCTAGGGTTATGAAGATATGTGTATGCAGTAACCCGAATATTGTTCGGAGTCCCGGATGAGATCCCGGACGTCACGAGGAGTTCCGGAATGGTCCGGAGGTAAAGAATTATATATAGGAAGTGCTGTTTCGGCCATCGGGACAAGTTTCGGGGTTATCGGTATTGTACCGGGACCACCGGAAGGGTCCCGGGGGCCCACCGGGTGGGGCCACCTGTCCCGGGGGCCACATGGGCTGTAAGGGGTGCGCCTTGGCCTATATGGGCCAAGGGCACCAGCCCCTATAGGCCCATGCGCCTAGGGTTTCCATATGGGAGGAGTTCCCACTAGTGGAAGGCACCTCTAGGTGCCTTGGGGGGGAGGGAAACCTCCCTTGGGCAGCCGCACCTAGGAGATTGGATCTCCTAGGCTGGCGCACCAACCCCTTGGCCCTCCTATATATAGTGGGGGAGAGGAGGGATTTCAAACACCAGCCCCTGGCGCCTCCCTCTCTCCCCGTTACGTCTCTCTCTCGTAGTATAGGCGAAGCCCTGCTACTGTGACGCCCTGCATCCACCACCACGCCGTCGTGCTGCTGAATCTTCATCAACCTCTCCCACTCTCCTTGCTGGATCAAGGCGTGGGAGACGTCATCGGGCTGTACGTGCGTTGAACGCGGAGGTGCCGTCCGTTCGGCACTAGGATCATCGGTGATCTGAATCACGACGAGTACGACTCCATCAACCCCGTTCACTTGAACGCTTCCACTTAGCGATCTACAAGGGTATGTAGATGCACTCTCCTTCCCCTCGTTGCTGGTTTCTCCATAGATAGATCTTGGTGATACGTAGGAAAATTTTGAATTTATGCTACGTTCTCCAACAACCGCTACCTTTACCAAAAACGTATTCACACACTTAGCTCACACACGGTAGGACATGTTCACACAGCTCCGATTTATTCCCGATGAATCAGACCTGACGCAACTCTATGCAATATCAGGCATGACAAACAAGCATGAATGAGTAGGCACATCAGGGCTCAAACAACTCCTACTCATGCTAGTGGGTTTCATCTATTTACTGTGGCAATGACAGGTCATGCAGAGGATAAGGGGTTCAACTACCGCAACAAGTAACAAATGAATCGTTGTTGTCCTAATGCAGTAAAAGAGAGCAGGAGCAAGAGAGTGGGGTTGTATCAGAATGAACAAGGGGGTTTTGCTTGCCTGGCACTTCTGAAGATATCATTGGGTCTTCATTAGTGTCAACGATCACAGCGTCGGTACAACGTTTATCAAGAGGGGACAACCACCGGCAACAGAGAAGGAACACAATCAATGCAATGCACAACATGATGCATGACAACGACATGGCAATATGTTGTTGATTGAGCTAATGCAACTAGCAACACAATTAAATGAAGTTGGTTTGAACCCAAAGTTCAAATTCAAACTCCACATGTGGTTATTTAAATACCATTCATTTGATTTGTCCTAAATAGTGGCATTAAGTTGTTCTAACATGCATGAAAATGTTACAGATGGATTCCTTGAATTTTTCTGATAATTTCTCATATATAAATTATTTCATTTGGAGTTACGGTTGAATTTCTATGATTTTTAGAAGTTTTGGGCATTTTGTGGAATTTTCTGAATTATTTTAAATCCAGAAAATGATTAACTTCATCAGCATTGCGTCATGCTGGCGTCAGCAGGTCAACAGGGCTGTCCAGGTCAAACTTGAAGGCTGGGCCCCACTAGTCAGTCTCTCAGTTAACTATTTGGGTTAACTAGACTAACTAAACAACACTGGGCCCACTGGTCAGTGACTAACTAAACTAACTTAATTAAGTTTAGCTCTAACTAACCTGGTTAGCCAGGCGAGGCCCGCATGTCAGTGACTCCAGGGTCAAACAGAGGTCAACCTTGGGTCAAACCCGATGCTAACTGGGCTTTAACCCACTATGGGGCCCGCTGTCAGTGACTAGGTGAGGTCCAGCTGGCGGGGATTAGCACTAATGACCCCGCCACGTTGGCTGTCGCCGGAGTTGGCCGGTGGCGACCAAACCCGCGGCGGCAACGCGCCGGACTTGCGCTAAAGGCGACGGGGGCGGTGGCTAAGGGCATCGGGGCGTAGCCCGGACTTGCCCGCATCCAGGGAGGTAGGTGGGTGGCCGTGGGGGCACCGGAGCTCGCCGGAACGGAGCTCGCCGCAGCGGCCGGAGCTCGGGTGTGCTCGGATTCGGCGCTGGGATGCACAACAGGGGCGTGGAGAGGGGCTACGGCCTCCTGGGAGTGTGGCAAACGTGGTGACGGGCTCGGTTTTGAGCCCGCGTGGCTGTGGCCACGTCGACGGCGTCGCTGGCGGAGCAGAGTGCTCGGGCTCGGTGGAGATGGCGGCTAGGGGGCGCAACCGAGGCGTAGAGGAGGGGGGTTAGGGGCAGGTGCTCACGGTGGATGCAGAGGTGGCCTCGGCGTGCTCGGGGAAGCACCGGAACGAGCGGGGTGGCGAGAGGCATCTCCGGTGGCCGGCGACGAAGACGATGAAGATGGCGTCGATGCAAGGCCTCCGGCGAGGCGTGGTCGGACGGAGAGGACAAGGGAGGCATGGCGATGCTCGTGGACACGCCGGGGAGGCGAGGGGAGCACGGAGGCCGCGTCTACGACGTACGGCGTCGACGAGCTCCGCTCGGCTTCGGGAGAGCGAGGGGAGGGGAGAGAGCTGCGAGGAGGGAGGAGGTGCAGAGGGTCGAGGGAGGGTGCGTGGCGCCCTCGAGTGTATCCAACGGCGTGCAGGCAAGCAGGAGGTGGCCGGCGCGTGCGCGCGCGCGTCGGGCACACGCCCTCCTGCCTACTAGTAGGAGGTTGAAGACGGTGGCGGCTGCGGTGGGCTGGGCTGCACAGTGTTGGGCTGCGGATGGGCTGCCAGGTAAGTTAGGTGGGTTTCCTTCCTATTCTATTTTTCTTCTGTTTTCTATTTTTCTGCTAGTTTTGGCTTTAGTAAAAATACTAAAGCATTTTGTAAAATGCTGCAATAATTTGTGGACACTCTATGGATTATTCCAGTGGTCCACATTTATTCAGCATTATTTGAGCATTTAAATTATTTATGGTGTTGAAATGCCCAAATTCAAATATGATATGATTTAATTCAAAAATCCATGAATGACCTTGAAACATGTGCATCATTTTTGTCAGAGGTTTTAACCTTTTCTAAAAATGATGAGCATTTTTAAAGGCATTTTTGGGTTTTATTTGATTTAATTTTTGGTGCTAGGGTTTGTCATCCCCATTTCAACTTTCTGAGAAATTTAACATGATGACATGAATGCCTTAATGCAACTAATGACAAGAAAATTCTAGGGCTGTGACACTTGGAGTGTTCGGAGTCGATACGAAGGGGGTTTTCGATGACCCGAGAGGTCATCGTCGGCTTAACGACCGAACGGGCGGTCATGGTGAAGCCACCCAGTCGGAGGGTTTCACCTGGAGCCAGCATTCCTCCGGTGGTGATATTATCCATGAGAACAAGGCGAGACATCGATCCTGTCATCGACGTCACAGTGGAACTCTCAATGAAAGAACTAATGTTGGTGTCAAAACCGGTGGATCTTGGGTAGGGGGTCCCGAACTATGCGTCTAAGGTCGATGGTAACAGGAGACAAGGACACGATGCTTACCCAGGTCCGGGCCCTCTCTATGGAGGTAATACCCTACGTCCTACTTGATTGATCTTGATGAATATGAGTATTACAAGAGTTGATCTACCACGAGATCATAATGGCTAAACCCTAGAGGTCTAGTCTGGCTATGATTATGAGGATTCGGCCTATCTACGGACCTAGCCCTCCGGTTTATATAGACATGAGAGGGATCTAGGGTTACACAAGGCCGGTTTATAGAGAAAGGAATCTACATAGTTGGACGCCAAGCTTGCCTTCCACGCCAAGGAAAGTCCCATCCGGACACGAGTGCAGTCTTCGGTCTTCGTATCTTCACAGCCCATCAGCCCGGCCCATGGCTAACAGACCGGACGCCCGAGGACCCCTTAGTCCAGGACTCCCTCAAAGACGTACGACTACATCAACCATGTTGTCATAACGCTTCCGCTTATGGTCTATGAGGGTACATGGACAACAGTCTTCCCCTCTCGTTGCTATGCATCACCATGATAGATCTTGCGTGTGCGTAGGATTCTTTTTGAAATTATTGCGTTCCCCAATAGTGGTATCAGAGCCAGGTCTATGCATAGATGTTATATGCATGAGTAGAACACAAAGGAGTTGTTGGAGTGGGTATATACATATTGCTTGCCGTCACTAGTTGATTCTTGATTCTGCAGTATTGTTGGATGAAGCGGCCCAGACCGACATTACGCGTACGCTTACGCAAGACTGGTTCTACCGACGTGCTTCGCACATAGGTGGCTGGTGGGTGTCAGTTTCTCCAACTTTAGTTGAATCAGATTCAATGAACATGGTTCTTTCTGAAGATAAAAAAGCAATCACTATACCGCGTTGTGGTTTTTGATGCATAGGTAAGAAGGGTTCTTGCTCAGCCTATAGCAGCCATGTAAAACTTGCAACAACAAAGTAGAGGACGACTAACTTGTTTTTGCAGGGCATGTTGTGATGTGATATGGTCAATACATGATGCTAAATTTTATTGTATGAGATGATCATGTTTTGTAACAGAGTTATCGGCAAGTGGCAGGAGCCATATGGTTGTCGCTTTATTGTATGAAATGCAATCGCCATGTAATTGCTTTACTTTATCACTAAGCGGTAGCGATAGTCGTAGAAGCAATAGTTGGCGAGACGACAACTATGCTTCGATGGAGATGAAGGTGGCAAGCCGGTGACGATCGAGATCATGACAGTGCTTTGGAGATGGAGATCAAAGGCACAAGATGATGATGGCCATATCATATCACTTATATTGATTGCATGTGATGTTTATCCTTTATGCATCTTATTTTTCTTAGTTCGGTGGTAGCATTATAAGATGACCTCTCACTAAATTTCAAGGTATAAGTGTTCTCCCTGAGTATGCACCGTTGCTATAGTTCGTCGTGCCGAGACACCACGTGATGATCGGGTGTGATAAGCTCTACGTTCACATACAATGGATGCAAGCCAGATTTGCACACACAGAATACTCGGGTTAAACTTGACGAGCCTAGCATATGCAGATATGGCCTCGGAACACTGAGACCGAAAGGTCGAGCATGAATCATATAGTAGATACGATCAACATAGTGATGTTCACCATTGAAGACTACTCCATCTCACGTGATGATCGGACATGGTTTAGTTGATATGTATCACATGATCAATTAGATGATTAGAGAGATGTCTATCTAAGTGGGAGTTCTTAAGTAATTTGATTAATTGAACTTTAATTTATCATGAACTTAGCACCTGATAGTATTTTGCATGTCTATGTTGTTGTAGATAGATGGCCCGTGTTGTTGTTTCGTTGAATTTTAATGCGTTCCTAGAGAAAGCTAAGTTGAAAGATGATGGTAGCAACTACACGGACTGGGTCCATAACTTCAGGATTATCCTCATTGCTACATAGAAGAATTACGTCCTGGAAGCATCGCTAGATGACAAACCAGCTGCAGGATCAACGCCAGATGTTGTGAACACCTGGCAGAGCAAAGCTGATGACTACTCGATAGTTCAGTGTGCCATGCTTTACGGCTTAGAACCGGGACTTCAACGACGTTTTGAACGTCATGGAGCATATGAGATGTTGCAGGAGTTGAAGTTAATATTTCAAGAAAATGCCCGGATTGAGAGATATGAAGTCTCCAATAAGTTCTACAGCTGCAAAATGGAGGAGAATAGTTCTGTCAGTGAACATATACTCAGAATATCTGGGTACCACAACCACTTGACTCAGCTGGGAGTTAATCTTTCTGGTGATAGTGTCATTGACAGAGTTCTTCAATCACTGCCACCAAGCTACAAGAGCTTCGTGATGAACTATAATATGCAAGGGATGGATAAGACTATTCCCGAGCTCTTCGCAATGCTAAAGGCTGCGGAGGTAGAAATCAAGAAGGAGCATCAAGTGTTGATGGTCAACAAGACCACTAGTTTCAAGAAAAAGGGTAAAGGGAAGAAGGTGAACTTCAAGAAGAACAGCAAGCCAATTGCTGCTCAAGTGAAGAAACCCAAGTCTGGACCTAAGCCTGAAACTGAGTGCTTCTACTGCAAAGGGACTAGTCATTGGAAGCGGAACTGCCCCAAGTATTTGGCAGAGAAGAAGGATGGCAAAGTGAAAGGTATATTTGATATACATGTTATTGATGTGTACCTTACTAATGCTCGCAGTAGTGCCTGGGTATTTGATACTGGTTCAGTTGCTAACATTTGCAACTCGAAACAGGGGCTACGGATTAAGCGAAGATTGGCTAAGGACGAGGTGACGATGCACGTGGGAAATGGTTCCAAAGTCGATGTGATCGCTGTCAGCACACTACCTCTACATCTACCTTCAGGATTAGTTTTAGACCTAAATAATTGTTATTTGGTGCCAGCGTTGAGGATGAACATTATATCTGGATATTGTTTGATGTGAGACGGTTATTCATTTAAATCAGAGAATATTGGTTGTTCTATTTATATGAGTAATATCTTTTATGGTCATGCACCCTTGATGAGTGGTCTATTTTTACTAAATCTTGATAGTAGTGATACACATATTCATAGTATTTAAGCCAAAAGATGCAGAGTTGATAATGATAGTGCAACTTATTTGTGGCACTGCCGTTTGGGTCATATTGGTGTAAAGCGCATGAAGAAACTCCATTCTGATGGACTTCTGGAACCACTTGATTATGAATCATTTGGTACTTGCGAACCATGCCTCATGGACAAGATGACTAAAACTCTGTTCTCCGGAACAATGGAGCGAGCAACAGAGTTATTGCAAATCATACATACTGATGTATGTGGTCCAATGAACATTGAGGCTCGCGACGAATGTCGTTATTTTCTCACCTTCACAGATGATTTGAGCAGATATGGGTATATCTACTTAATGAAACATAAGTCTGAAACATTTGAAAAGTTCAAAGTATTTCAGAGTGATGTGGGAAATCATCGTAACAAGAAAATAAAGTTTCTACGATCTGATCATGGAGGAGAATTTTTGAGTTGCGAGTTTGGTATTCATTTGAAACAATGCGGAATAGTTTCGCAACTGACGCCACCCGGAACACCACAGCGTAATGGTGTGTCTGAACGTCGTAATCGCACTTTACTAGATATGGTGCAATCTATGATGTCTCCCACTGATTTACTGCTATCATTTTGGGGTTATGCTTTAGAGACAGCTGCATTCATGTTAAATAGGGCACCATCTAAATCCGTTGAGATGACACCTTATGAACTGTGGTTTGGCAAGAAACCCAAGTTGTCGTTTCTTAAAGTTTGGGGATGCGATGTTTATGTGAAGAAACATCAACCTGATAAGCTCGAACCCAAATCGGAGAAATGTGTCTTCATAGGATATCCAAAGGAGACTGTTGGGTACACCTTCTATCACAGATCAGAAGGCAAGATATTCGTTGCTAAGAATGGAACCTTTCTAGAGAAGGAGTTTCTCTCGAAAGAAGTGAGTGGGAGGAAAGTAGAACTTGATGAGGTAATTGTACCTGCTCCCTTATTGGAAAGTAGTTCATCACTGAAATCAGTTCCAATGATTCCTACACCAGTAAATGAGCAAGCTAATGATGATGATCATGAAACTTCTGATCAAGTTACTACCGAACCTCGTAGGTCAACCAGAGTAAGATCCGCACCAGAGTGGTACGGTAACCCTATTCTGGAGGTCATGTTACTTGACCATGACGAACCTATGAACTATGAGGAAGCGATGATAAGCCCAGATTCCGCAAAATGGCTTGAGGCCATGAAATCTGAGATGGGATCCATGTATGAGAACAAAGTGTGGACTTTGGTTGACTTGCCCGATGATCGGCAGGCCATAGAGAATAAATGGATCTTCAAGAAGAAGACTGACGCTGATGGTAATGTTACTATTTACAAAGCTCGAATTGTTGCAAAAGGTTTTCAACAAGTTCAAGGAGTTGACTATGATGAGACCTTCTCACCCGTAGCGATGCTGAAGTCCGTCTGAATCTTGTTAGCAATTGCCGCATTTTATGATTATGAAATTTGGCAAATGGATGTCAAAACTGCATTCCTTAATGGATATCTTAAAGAAGAGTTGTATATGATGCAACCAGAAGGTTTTGTCGATCCAAAAGGTGCTAACAAAGTGTGCAAGCTCCAACAATCCATTTATGGACTGGTGCAAGCATTTCGGAGTTGGAATATACGCTTTGATAGTGTGATCAAAGCATATGGCTTTATACAGACTTTTGGAGAAGCCTGTATTTACAAGAAAGTGAGTGAGAGGTCTGTAGAATTTCTGATATTATATCTAGATGACATATTGTTGATCGGAAATGATACTGAATTTCTGAATAGCATAAAAGGATAGTTGAATAAGAATTTTTCAATGAAAGACCTCGGTGAAGCTGCTTATATATTGGGCATCAAGATCTATAGAGATATATCAAGACGCTTAATTGGACTTTCACAAACCACATACCTTGATAAAGTTCTGAAGAAGTTCAAAATGGATCAGGAAAAGAAAGGGTTCTTGCCTGTGTTACAAGGTGTGAAGTTGAGTAAGACTCAATGACCGACCACTATAGAAGATAGAGAGAAAATGAAAGTCATTCCCTATGCTTCAGCCATAGGTTCTATCATGTATGCAATACTGTGTACCAGACCTGATGTGTGCATTGCTATTAGTTTAGCAGGGAGGTACCAAAGTAATCCAGCTGTGGATCACTGGACAATGGTGAAGAACATCCTGAAATACCTGAAAAGGACTAAGGATATGTTTCTCGTATATGGAGGTGGCAAAGAGCTCGTCGTAAACGGTTACGTCGATGCAAGCTTTGACACTGATCCGAATGACTCTAAGTCACAAACCGGATACATGTTTTTATTAAATGGTGGAGCTATCAGTTGGTTCAGTTCCAAGCAGAGCGTCATGGCGGGATCTATGTATGAAGCGGAGTATATAGCTTCTTCAGAAGCAGCAAATGAGGGAGTCTGGATGAAGGAGTTCATATACGATCTAGGTGTCATACCTAGTGCATCGGGTCCAATGAAAATCTTTTGTGACAATACTGGTGCAATTGCCTTGGCAAAGGAATGCAGATTTCACAAGAGAACCAAGAACATCAAGAGACGCTTAAATTCCATCTACGATCAAGTCAAGGAGGGAGACATAGAGATTTGCAAGATACATACGGATTTGAATGTTGCAGACCCAATGACCAAGCCTCTCTCACAAGCAAAACATGATCAACACCAAGACTCCATGGGTGTTAGAATCATTACAATTGTTGGGGAAATAGCTATTAAGTATAAACTGCCCAGGAGGGGCTGGATTATACTTATGGCAAGCTATTCCTATTGAAGCCCACGAAGGCAAGGCACTTTACGAAGGAGGTTTAACAAGAAGGCCCAAGGCCCGAAGGCGGATTAGGGCCCGGTAGATGTAAACCGCCATAAGATGTATACTTTGTATTGTAAAGATAAGAAAGGGTAGAAACCGAGCCGGACACAATGATGAGCCGGCCGGGATTCTGCAAACCGCCGAGTGTCAACCTGTGTATATAAAGGGACGAGCCGGCAGCGGTTTAGGGACAGAAAACAAGAGATCGAGAGCCAGGCAAAGCGGATTCGCTCCCTCGTCATCAAAACCCTAGCAATTCCATCACAACTGGATTAGGCTTTTACCTTCACCGCAAGGGGCCGAACCAATATAAACTCCTTGCGTCCTTTGTCCCGCTTTATCCCCTTTAAGCTAACTATGTTGCGATGGCTCCACGACTAAGTCCTCACGCTAGGGCATTTGCCGTGACAAAACCACGACAGTTGGCGCCCACTGTGGGGCTGTCGCACGATGGTTTCAAGTTCTTAGAGGGCAGCTTCGAAGGGCTCAAGGGATACGCTGTGGGTCGGATGATCAAGAGTCATAGCGGCAAGCTCTACATCAACAATGCAGGCTGGGGCCATGAGGTCGGCTCAATTGAGTATGGATATCGGGTCCCCTTTGGTGGTATTCACGTTTTCATTGGCAAGATCGGCGAACCGGGCCCTGAGCTGGACATCTGCACCGACATCGTCGAAACGGCTCAGCGTGCGAGATCCGCCCGGGTTCAGCCTGCCATGAAGCGTGCCTTTGTAGGAGTCGTCCACGGAGCGGAGTCTGAGGATAGATCGGTATCTTGTGGTGAAACCGTCGTTTATTCTGATGACGAGTCATCTACCGGCGAGACCGAGTCATTGTACCAACTGCAAGATGGCCGGTTTGGGGGCAGTTCCGATGGTGACAATATTTCAGACCCCTTCGATCCACCGAGCCGAGTTGCGAACTTCATGGCCGGTACACAATCAGCACAACATTCTTCAACCGCAGCAGCAATGATCTTCGGTTCAGCAGCAGCGACAGCAACTGGGAGAGGAGGCCCTGCGCAACCGCCGGCTCAGGTTTTGTCCGATTTATTCGATACTTTGGCAACACTGCTGGCTGAAGTTAACCCAGCGGATCAGGATCAACATAATGCAGAAGTTGCGAAGGTGAAGGATCAGATAGCTCAAGCCAAGGCAGACCTGACAGCCGAGAACACCAGGATGGCTGCAGAGCGGGCCGAGTTGGATGCGCAGGCTTATCAACTTATGTTGGATCAGAATGCTCAAACGATGTAATGAGGAGAAGGTACCGGTCTCACCTGCCTCTGGTTTATGAGGCAAGGAATCTCTTTAACACGCCAGGAGCAGGAACCAGTAACCAGCCAGTGGTAAACCGGGTAGAAGCACCTGGAACGGGAGCACCGGTTCAGCCGCGCACAATGGATCCGCCTCGTCCGAATGTCCCGTCGCAGCACGTGTCAACGCCTCCGGGTCATTACTCCAACCCCTTGGATAACATAGTCGCCGCCGCTTCACGATTAGCAGCCCTCCTGGTCGAAGGCGAGTCCCCCGTAGCGGTTGAGACGCGATGGGCTAGGGAGCTCCTTCAGACAGCTTTGACTCGGCAGCAGGCTTATTCGTATAGTCGCGAGAGGATTCATTCCACCCCCGCCCAAGCCGGAGTTACAACAGGCATATTGATGAACCGGCTGTGTCAAGTACTGCGCAGAACTGTAACCCGCCTTGAGGGCATAACCCGGCGGGCGGTGGTGCTAATGCCCAGGACGTGGTGGATCACATTAGAGCACGTCGAGAAGCCGAGTTAGCAGCATAGTAGGCGGCCCGTCAGCTTACTCCGGTCCGTCCAACTCCTTCAGTGGAACCAGGTGTTGCTTTCAGCTCTTTGGGGGTACCGTGTCTCACCCCGGCTTTACGTAACATGCGGCTGCCAAAGGATTTCAAAGGTCCTCGTAAGGTGCCCAATTACATTGCTGATTTACCCTCCGAATCATGGGTTGAGAGCTATGAGATGGCGATGGAGATGCTGGATGTGGATGATGCGGCATGTGCTAAATACTTCACCATGATGTTGGAAGGAACAACTCGTACTTGGCTGAAAAGTTTACCAGCTAACTCCATTGGATCATGGACCGAGTTAAAGGCCCGGTTTATCCAGAATTTCAAAGATACGTGCAAGCAGCCCATGTCAATTGTGGACTTAGCTGCCTGTGTCCAATAAGAAGGTGAATGAACAACCCATTGGGTGCGTCGGGTCTCAGTGATTCTGCATTCATCGGACCACATCAATGCTGATACAATAGTTTTGACATTGGAAGGCAATTGCCGGTTCATGCCTCTGAAACTAAAGTTAGGGTGGCTCAAGCGTCACTCCGGTGACATGGGGACACTTATGGCAGCTCTGGTTAAGTATGTTGACTCTGATAGTACCAAGGATCCCGAGTCTGACGATGAAAAATTGGGAAAGGAAAAAAGAGCAGCAATACCAAAGGGCAACAGCATAACCCAGCGGGCCATGGAAACAACGGTAAGCGCAAGGCGGATAACAGTTTGGATTTTGTGGCTAACACCAACATGCAGAATAACGGTGAGCGTCATAAGGGTAAACCGCCCCCATGGAGTGGAGGATCAGGTATCAATCTTGAGTACCTGTTAAATCAGCCTTGCCCAAGACACGGGACGCGAGAAAGCCATCTACGCACCTCTGGAAGGATTGCTTTATTATGAGGGAGTTCAAAAACTCAAATCTTTTCCAAGATGGTCATGGACCGGGCGGCGATTTGGGACCCGGTTCTCATGGGCCGGGTAATGGTGGAGGCAGTTCTGGCTCAGGACTTCAAGGCAATCAAAGCAATCATGGCAACCAAGGTGGTTATAGCCAACATCACCCTCAGGGGAGTCAACAACAGCAACAATCGGGTTATCAGAGACACCCGAAGCATTTGAATAGTGGGCAATATCATGTCTTCACCACTAGCCTGTGCAGGCGCGATCAGAAGCTTCATAAAAGGGCAGTAAACTCCATTGACCCGGCAATGCCCCGTTACTTGCGCTGGTCTGAACAACCCATTTTGTGGAGTCGAGAGGATTATCCACCCCGGGTTGATAATCCGGGTCATCTGGCATTGGTGGTGGCACCTCAGGTTGGGGGGTATAAGTTCACCAAGGTGCTCATGGATGGAGGGAGCAGTATCAATATCCTTTATTACGAAACCTTCCATCGCATGGGGTTGACAGATAAAAATCTTAAACCATCGAATACTGTTTTCCATGGTGTGGTGTCTGGTAAATCGGCGTACCCAGTTGGTAAGATAGCTCTGGAGGTTGCTTTTGGAGATGATCATGATTTAAGATCAGAGACATTGACTTTTGGAGTGGTAAAAATCAAGATCCATTATCATGCCCTGTTTGGACGGCCGACTTATGCTAAATTCATGGCAAGGCCCTGCTATGTTTATCTGCAGCTCAAGATGCCGGGTTGTAAGGGGACCATCACGGTACATGGGAGCCGTAAGATAGCTTTGGAATGTGAAGAAGGTGATGCGGCCTATGCTGAGTCGGTTTGTGCGACAGAGGAGTTGATGTTCTATAAGGACAATGTTGATCCGGTGGATATGACTTCTTTGAAAAAGCCAACTACAGAGCATGGCCCGACTTTGAAGTTTAAATCGGCTGATGAGACCAAGTTGGTTGATTTTGTTCCTGGCGATTCATCCAAGCAGTTTAGCATCAGCACTAACCTAGATCCGAAATAGGAAAGCGCGCTCATCTGTGAGAACCGGGACATCTTTGCATGGAAACCTTCTGACATGCCAGGTGTATCGAGGGAACTCGCTGAGCACACTCTTAACATCGATCCCAAATTTAAACCGGTCAAGCAGTTTCTCCAGCGCTTCAATGAAGAACGGCGTAAGGCCATTGGTGAGGAGGTAGCCCGACTCTTGGCAGCAGGGTTTATTGTGGAGGTTTTTCACCCTGAGTGGTTAGCTAACCCGGTGCTAGTACTTAAGAAGAACGACACTTAGCGTATGTGTGTGGACTACACAGATTTGAACAAGGCTTGTCCAGCTGATCCCTTTGCTCTCCTTCATATTGAGCAAATCATTGATTCTACGGCGGGTTGTGAGCGTTTGAGCTTTCTGGATGCTTATTCTGGTTATCATCAGATCAAAATGGCAGTTAAGGACTAGAAGACAACTTTTATAACTCCCTTTGGAGCCTTCTGCTATGTATCTATGCCTTTTGGGCTCAAGAGTGCCCAGGCGACTTATCAGCGCTGTGTGCAGAATTGTCTTCATAATCAGATTGGGCGCAATGTTCATGCTTACGTGGATGATATTGTGGTGAAGTCCAGAAAAGAGGAGACATTAATAGATGACTTGAAGGAAACTTTTGATAATCTCCAGGTCTATAAGATGATGCTTAATTCGGCCAAGTGTGTTTTTTGTGTACCGGCATGCAAGCTCTTGGGTTTTCTGGTGTCTAACAGGGGCATTGAAGCTAATCCGGAAAAGATCAAAGCTATTACATCTCTTGCTAAACCGGCGTGTATTAATGATGTTCAGTGTCTGGCGGGTCATATTGCAGCTTTGAGCCGGTTTATCAGCCGATTGGGAGGGAAAGCTATTCCTCTATATCAGATGATGAAAAAGACAGATAATTTTGTCTGGAGTGATGCTACTAATGCAGCGGTTGAGGACTTGAAGAAACAGTTAGCTGAGCCACCTGTCCTTGCTGCTCCGGTCGGTAAAGAGCTGTTGTTGTTATATGTGGCAGCCAATGCCCGGGCTGTCAGTGTGGCCATTGTGGTAGAATGTAAAGAGGCTGGCAAAGAGTATCCGGTTCAACGACTGGTTCATTATATCAGTGAGGTGCTTATTGAGTCTAACCAGAGGTACCCACATTGGCAGAAGCTGGTATATGGAGTTTTTATGGCAAGCCGAACGCTCAAGCAGTATTTTTAGGGTCATCCCATCGATGTGGTCAGTTCTGCCCCTTTGGGAGATATAATCCAAAACAGGGAAGCAACTGGCCGGGTTGCCAAATGGGTCATCGAGCTTGGACCTCACGGGTTAAAGTATATGCCTCGCACGGCAATCAAGTCCCAAGTGCTTGTGGATTTCATCAATGACTGGACAGAATTGTAGGCGCCGGAAGAAAAGCCAGATAACACTTATTTGACTTTTCATTTTGATGGGTCCAGGCAATTGGAGGGATCGGGGGCTGGAGTCGTGTTAACTTCCCCACGAGGTGGTAAGTTTTTTTATGTTCTCCGTTTAATGTTCCCTTGCACTAACAATTCAGCTGAATATGAGGCCTTACTCCATGATCTTCGAATGGCTAAGGAGATGAATCTAACCCGGGTTAAGTGCTTTGGTGACTCAGACCTAGTAGCCCAACAAGTATCTGGTACCCGGGATTCCAAGGATCTGCTCATGGCGGAGTATCGATGAGAAGTAGACATAGTGGCTGGTCATTTCATGGGTTATCAGGTTGACCATGTGGACCGGCGAAAGAACGAAGCGGCGGACGCTTTAAGCCGTCTGGGCTCTCAATGTAAATCGGTGCCACCCAATGTTTTCCTGGATGTTTTGCATAACCCGTCGGTCAAGCTACCTATAGAGGAGGATTTGGCTGTTCCTGACCCGGAGGCTCAGTTGGTGGCGACTTGTAACACCCTCGATGCGGCTATAGCTCCCACGTGTCGAGGCACGACTTAGAGACATAACCGCATTGAAAGCAATGTCGCAAGTTAGGCAATCTTCACAACATCCCATGTAATATGGATAATAAAGGGGAGATACATAGTTGGCTTACACTCGCCACGTCAAACAAAGTACATAAATAGCATTACAACATTCAAACACTCATGGCCCGACTACGACGCCAAAATAAAAGATAACCCAACATGCGACACGGTCCCGATCACCCCAACTGGGCACCACTACTGATCATCAGGGAAAGACACGTAGTATCATTGAGAGTCCTCGTCGAACTCCCACTTGAGCTCAAGCGCGTCATCTGGAGCGGAATCATCAGGCCCTGCATCTGGTTTGAAAGTAATCTGTGAGCCACAGGGACTCAGCAATCTCGTACCCTCGCGATCAAGACTATTTAAGCTCAATAGGTAAGGCAAGGAAAATATGTGGAGCTGCAGCAAGCGACTAGCATATCTGGTGGCTATCCTGTTCGCAAAAGAGAGCGAGAAGAGGAGGCAAAGCGCGAGCGAGTAACTAGAGGACAACCTGCGACAAGCATTACTCCAACACCGTGTTCACTTCCCGGACTTCGCCGAGAAGAGACCATCACGGTAACTCACACCGTTGATTCATTTTAATTAAGTTAAGGTTCAAGTTATCTACAATCAGAGATTAACAAATTCCCATCTGCCCATAACCGCGGGCACGGCTTTCGAAAGTTCAAATCCCTGCAGGGGAGTCCCAACTTAGCCCATGACAAGCTCTCACGGTCAACGAAGGAATAGACCTCCTCCCGAGACATTCTGATCAGACTCGGTATCCCGGTTCTTCAAGACACTTCGACAAGTTAAAACAAATCCAGCAACACCGCCCGAATGTGCCGACAAATCCCGATAGGAGCTGCACATATCTCGTTCTCAGGGCATACTCAGATGAGACATCCTACGAGTAAAACCAACCCTCAAGTTGCCCCGAGGTGGCCCCGCAGTCTACTCGGTCGGACCAACACTCAGAGGAGCACTGGCCCGGGGGGGGGGGTCTAAATAAGATGACCCTCGGGCTCCGGAAACCCAAGGGAAAAAGAGGCTAGGTGGCAAATGGTAAAACCAAGGTTGGACATTGCTGGAAAAGCTTTAATCAAGGCAAACTATCAAGGGGTTCCCATTATCACCAAACCGCGTAAGGAACGCAAAATCCGGGAACATAACACCGATATGACGGAAAGTAGGGCGGCAAGAGTGGAACAAAACACTAGGCGAGAGGCCGAGCCTTCCACCCTTTACCAAGTATATAGATGAATTAAGATAACACGGTAATATAATGATATCCCAACAAGTAAAATAATGTTCCAACAAGGAACGGTCTCCAATCTTCACCTGCAACTAGCAACGCTACAAGAGGGGCTGAGCAAAGCGGTAACATAGCCAATCAACGGTTTTCTAGGACATGGTGGGTTAGAGGTTTGACATGGCAATTTGGGAGGCATGATAAGCAAGTGGTAGGCATCGTAGCATAGGCATAGCAAAAGAGCGAGCATCTAGCATAGCAAAGATAGTAGTGATTTCGAGGGTATGATCATTTTGCCTGCAAAGTTGTCAGAGTTGACTGGATCCTCGAAAGCAAACTCAACGGGCTCGTCGTTAGCGAACTCATCTCCCGGCTCTACCCAAATAAGACAAACAAGCAACAAGGACACAATCATCCAAGTGCAAACTCAAACAACATGATGCAAAGATGGTATGTTATGCGGGATGCAATATGTGATGCACATGCAAGATTTGACAAGGAATGCATGAAGCTGGCCTCAACATGGAAATCCAAGTGTGCCACTGGAAAGGTGAGATGAAATCGCTTGAAAACGATATAAAGAACGCCAGAATCGGAGTTACGGTTTGGAAATGGCAAGCAATTCAAATATGGCCATGTTCTGCGATTTACAGCAAGTAGCCATCTAAATGGAACAAGATGAACATGCTACAGCACCTAAACATGGCATCAAAATACATGGCAGGGGTCCACTCATGATGCTTAACAAAAGACTAGCACTGAGATATGGCCAATTCATCCATTAACAGGTTCAAACAAGCATGGCAAAAATGCATTTGGCAAACAGATTTTAGACTTAGTGAAATTAACACTTGTCTGGAATTTCAGATCAGATAGCACTCTTTGGAGCATGAAAACTATATGCTACAGAACCTGAACATGGCAAAGTAAAGCATGGCATGGAGCTACTCAAAGAGCTTAACAAAAGTCCCTTAGTGACCTTGAGCCAAAAGGGATAAGAAAATACATTTGCAAGCATGTGAACATGCCAAAAACATAATCAGTTCTCAGACTTAGTGAAAACTGGAGCATGCTGAAACAGATATCAAGTAGGCATGTTTACGAGCTCGATGCACTCAATATAGAGCATGTCATGACAATCTAAGCATACACCCATCAAGAATACACAAAATACAAGCTAGACATGGCAAGAACAATAGCATATCATGCACGGATCAACTACAACATCCTCGGCAAAATTGCTAACAAGTAGACAATCTGCCCAGATTCACGAAATGACAAAAGTAGAGCTCGATTGACTCAAGCTAGGGTGCTCCATAATTGCAAACAGAGACATGGATGGATAGAGAACTACACGATTAACAAAACATCCTTACTGATCATCCTCAAAAGAGGCACGGATCACTAGGAAACAACATGAACATATGGCATAACGAGATAAATAGATCAAGGACTTGGTGGAAATGCTAAGTCCCTGAAAACAGCATTAACGAATGCTCCACTTTGCAAGCTTGTGCTAGTCACCACACACATCACAAAAATACATGGGTTGCACCTCTGGATAGATAGCAAAACATATAACAAAACTCATGAAGAGCTCAGGGGCATATCATGCACACATTAATCATGGCAAAAATGACAAATATCTAATTGGAGCAGCAGATCTGACAATTATCCCAAATAGCATTCTTCTAACAGCATTTCGGGCATCAAGATGAACTCAAATGAAAATGATGCAGTGAGATGAAAGGATGTGCTCTCTGAGACGAACATTTTGATATGCTATATGCCCAAAACGGAGCTACAGATGCAAAGTTACAATGCGATGAACATGGCAATATGATCTAGGGTTTGAGGCAAAAGTCAACCGAGGGTAGTTTTAGATCTGAGATCCAGATCGCATGAAATTCGAGGCCGCCGGAGTACTGTAGCAGGAGGTCGTCGGAGATGGACGGAGTCATCAGGGGAACTTGCCGGCCGGGAGGATGGACGGCGAGGCGGCGGCGGAGGGCGGCGTCGGCGGGGCGGCGGCCACCAGCGACGAGGCGGCGTGGGGCGGACCGGGGCGCGGCTCGCCGGACTTGAGGTCTCCGGCGGGGCGGAACTCCGGCGCGGAGGCGCGTCGAGCGACGGTGGAGGTCGGCGTGGCCGGCCTCGGGGAAGAGGAACCCGGGCGGCGGCGGGAGGAGATGGGCCCCGGGGGCCCTCCCCGGGCCGAGTGGGCCGGTGGCGGGAGCGGTGCGGCGAAGTGGGGCTCGGGCCACATGGCAGCGCGGGATTGGTGGCGGCGGATCGGACGGACATGTCCGGTGCGGCCCGGACGTTGTCCGGCCGCGCGGATGGAGCGGGGCTAGGGTTTGGAAGAGGGGATCCGCGAATTTCGGGAGGGTGGTGTATATATAGGCATAGAGGGAGCTAGGAGTGTCCAAATGAGGTGCGGTTTTCGGCCACGCGATCGTGATCGAATGCTCTAGATGATGGAGAGAGTTTTGGTGTGTTTTGGGCCAAAATGGAGGGGTGTTGGGCTGCAACACACACGAGGCCTTTTCGGTCCCTCGGTTAACCGTTGGAGTATCAAACGAAGTCCAAATGGTACGAAACTTGACAGGCGGTCTACCAGTAGTAAACCAAGGCCGCTTGGCAAGTCTCGGTCCAATCCGGAAATTTTTAATCCCCACACACGAAAGAAAGGTAGAATTGACCACCGGAGGAGAACGGAGCGCTGGAATGCAAAACGGACAACGGCGAAAATGCTCGAATGCATGAGATGAACACGTATGCAAATGCAATGCACATGATGACATGATATGAGATGCATGACAATGATAACAACACATGGAGACAAAAACCCGAACCTGAGAAAATAAAATAACTTAAGGCCGGAAATGGCAAGAGTTGGAGTACATATTGGGTAAATTACATCCGGGGTGTTACACGACTCTTCACGTTATCCCAGATTGGACAGTCCCATATTTGGTGTATATGAACCGGGGTGAGTTACCGTAGGATGAAACTTTGGCCAGGCAGATAATCCGGCGATCCAAGTCAATGACCATTGTTAACGGAGAATTGCATCATTGCAGTGTAACAGGGGCGTTTTAGCGTTGTGTATCTCCTGAAGAAGGCTGTGAGATTTTGCGTGAGATCCACGAAGGAGATTGTGGTCACCATGCCGGTTCAAAGTCACTGGTATCTAAAGCTTTTTGTCACGACTTCTATTGGCTGACGGCTCATGCTGATGATGAGGATTTGGTAAAAAGGTGTGATGGTTGTCTGAAGTTTTCACGTCGAGCTCATGTTCCGGCTCAGGAATTGAGGATGATTCCAATCACTTGGCCGTTTGCAACTTGGGGGCTGGATATGGTTGGGCCCTTTAAGAGGTCCAAGGATAAGAAGACCCACCTTCTGGTGGCGGTTGATAAGTTCACTAAGTGGGTCGAGGCAGAGCCAGTCAGTAAGTGTGATGCAGCCACGGCGGTTCAATTCATCAAGAAGGTGATTTTTCGGTTTGGTTTTCCACACAATATCATAACTGATAATGGTACTAATCCGTCCAAGGGTGCTATGAAAGAATTTTGTCAACATGAGCACATCCGGCTTGACGTGTCATCAGTGGCTCACCCCCAATCTAATGGTCAAGCGGAGAGAGCCAATCAAGAGATCCTGAGAGGCATCAGGCCCCGGCTTATGGTTCCTTTGCAGCGGACGCCAGGTTGTTGGGTGGAGGAGTTACCTTCTGTGTTATGGAGCATCAATACCACGCCCAACAGATCTGTGGGTTAGACACCTTTTTTCATGGTTTACGGAGCAGAGGCGGTTCTCCCTAGTGACATCCGTCATGACTCACCCCGTGTGGCGGCTTATGTTGAAGCTGACAATGAGAAAGCACGTCAGGAAGCACTTGACCTGTTAGATGAGAAGCGTGATATTGCAGCGGCTCGTTCGGCGATTTACCAGCAAGATCTGCGTCGTTATCACAGTCGTTGGGTTAAAACCAGAATGTTTCAAGAAGGGGATCTGGTGCTCCTGCTCATCCAGGATCAGACTGATATGCACAAGTTATCCCCGCCTTGGGAAGGACCCTTTGTGGTCAGCAAGAATCTGCACAACGGGTCATACTACCTTATCGATGTTCGAGAGCACAAAGACTCACGTAAATCGGAGGAGGAGACCCACCGGCCATGGAATATCGCTCATCTTCGGCCTTACTACACGTGAGCCATAGGCTCCTCTTATGCACGTATTCTTGACAATGTATATATTATGATGATCAATATAATAAACCGGCCTCCCTGCTAAAGCGGGGCCTCTGCCATTCTTCCTTAAAAGTTTTTGGTTACATGGGGGCTTCTGTTTATAAAGCGGAGTCCTGATTACCCATTGACCCGGTTCATAAGCCACATAAAAAAACTTGGGGGCTTGCTACCCAAAGTCAAAAGGAGCCAAAGAGAGTCTGTTGCAAAGCACAACTCAAACATAGGCGTCTATTGAGCACAACTCAAAATATTGGTTGGGGGCTCTTTGTTCTACAAGAATACGGAGTCTATAACCTTGTAATAGGCTATAAAAGCCAGGCTTGGAAGCCAGGTGTATTCACCTAAAACCCCGGGTTATCCTACCTTTTTAAGTAAGTCACTCCGCCCAGGTAATCCAGGTATGACCCATCGAACGTTTGACAAGTCAATCTTATACAGACCCTGAACTTGTCTTAGTTAAAAGGACAATTGGTTAATGTGAGGTCCATCTTATAAGGCTTTGTAAAATGGTTTAACTCAGTGGCCTGGCAGCCCATGAAAAGCCTCGTTTTTTGCATACTTTTCTTTTGCAATCTTTCTTTTTGAGATTTATTTTGATGCGGTTTATACTAATCTGGTGTATATTGACCCGGCCTGGCTGTTGAGTATAAGTCCGCCGAGCAAACTGAAAATATTGCTGGTGTCCATTGACTCGGCTTTGCTATCGATTATAAGTCGTTAGCATACACTCAGCTATAATCCGGTGTTCATTGACCCGGTCTGGCTTTCGACTATAAGTCGCCAGTATGATATACGGATAATCCGGTGTTTAGTACAACCTAGTACGGCTTTACTATAAATCGGCATAACATGGAGGAGTTATCAGTACTCAAGGTTTGGGTTATCACCCTTACTACAAAAAGTTGGTAAACCAATGATGTGATTCAATATCGTAGGTATGATATATTTCATATTTGGTTATTCTTAAGTATAGCCTTGGTTATAAACCCGGGTTATATGTTGGGCGTTATGACCCATCCGGCGATAAACTCCAGGACACTTTTTTATATGCAGAAACAGGTTGAATAAAGCTGCTAAGGATCATAAGCAGACATATCATAATCATGACGGATTAACAGTGTCATGCAAAGTGAATATGCACGATGGCATAGTAGACCAAGTATTTAAACTATCCTATTACAAGGCGCTTTGATGCCCAAAAGGATAATTGTTTTCAACAAGTGTTGCAGTATGCAGAAGGCTAAACCGGCCTCCAGATCATGACTCTTCGCCGGCTGACTTGACGGCTGTGGATCATCCTGCGCCGGTTCATCCTCCTCCTCTCCATCCAGCGGTTGGAAGTCAATGGTTGCCCAGTCGATTCTAGTTAGGGCCTTGAATACAGCTTCGTCGCTTATAAGTGTGGATGGTTCAACATCAGGGGCATAGGTATGCTTACGGATTGGCGGGATAAGATTTTCCAAATCATGAGTTGGCGCATTAACCCGTTTGTTGTCGGCGTCATAAATCGACTGGTAATGAGAAAGGTCTGTCTCTTCAGCCAATTTGCTTGCTAATGGGAGCATTTCCTTCATCAAAGCTCGGAGATCATCATTGTCAAAATCTGACCCGTCCTCCTTTATGCTCGGATAGCCGCTTCCTACACCAGTCGGATCAAGATCTGGTATTCATGCTTTAGCCCGGATTAGCGCAGTTAGAGCACCTGCCCTTGCAGCTGATCTTTTTAACTCCTCAAACTGGGTAGGCAGCATTGACAGCTTCTCTAATGTTTTCTTGATCAAGGTTGGGGGTGGTTTGTTATGAGAGGCAGTACAAATGATCCGTTGCGCACTGGTATATAATTGTTCTATAAGAGTATAGGCAGCCTTCAATTTCTTCTGCATATCAGAGCCCAGATGGGCAATGCGAGATCCTGCATCATTACACACATCGATAAACCGACAGTTCAAAGGATAATACATGTTAACAGCTTATAATAAGGGTACTTACCAAACACAACAGTGGTCATGTCATTTATTTGCCACTTCAAACTAGTCAGCTCTTCTACCACCGGGTTAAGGGTTGCTTCTGCATCCTCAGCCCTCTTTTACAGTGTGGTTTTCTCTATGTCCCAGTCTGCCCGCTCCTTCTTGAAGTTTTCCTTCAATTTCTCCATGGCTACTAAGGCACTGGTCAGCTCCTCTTTGGCTTTGGAAGTTTCTGCTTGTTGGGACTTGATATTTTCTTGAAGGTCAGCGGTTTGTGATTCCTTTTTGCTTAGCTCAGCCTGTAAGAGACATACATGTTATGAGTTGGCAGCATTTTGAAATACCAAGAACATAACAAGTTATACACTTGGCACTTGGGGGCTAATGCCTATTGCTTCTTATCAAATTTCTCTTATAAGTCCCAAGATCAATTTAAGTATTATTCTTGACACTTGGGGGCTAATGTATATTTGCTCAATAATACAGTCCCGATTCATCTTGAAGAGATAAACCGACCCTTGGGGGCTACACAAACAAAAGTTGCAAGATTAATACTCTAAAGTCCCAGTTCATCCTGAAAAGATAAACCGGCCCTTGTGGGTTACACAAACAAAAGTTGCAAGATTAATACTCTAAAGTCCCGGTTTATCCTGAAAAGATAAACTGGCCCTTGGGGGCTATGCAGGAAAAGTTGAAGTATTGCAAAGTCCTGGTTTACATTGATATCATAAACCGGCCCTTGGGGGCTACTGGAGTTGATATTAGAAATCAGGTACAAGAGAAACAATTATGCAGAGTTAACAATATTTACCTCATATCGCACTTTTACCAGGTTCACTAAACCGGCTTCATAGTCGCGGCTTGTGTACAGGCGGTTTAAAAACCCAGAGTGGATATCTTGGGCGCTGAGGTGGGCAATGCTTTCCAAATCCGTTTTCCACTTGCACTTATCCATAGCAGCAAATTATTCCTTGGCACTATGTTTTGATAAAGCAATGGGATTACTAGGAGTTGTGTAGCCTAAACCAGTAACAATGACATCATCCGATTCGTTTATCTGCAGTTTTAGCCGGGCTTGGCGGGTCAGTAGCATGGCCTGTGGGATCATCTTCCATCTGTTCAGCAAAGGTTTCATGATGTTGCATTGGCGGATCATCAAGAATAGCGTTAACATTTGGCTCAAACTGTTATGGGATCTTTTCCGGTTCAGTGTCCGGGTTATCATCAGCCGGTTTATCCGATTTGGCCTTTTTGCTAGGCCTAGCTTTGGCTCTCAAATGAATGGAAGTAAAGGTTAGTATATTAAATAGGTGCAAGGGATAAAGAGTTAAGTGTAGTATGCTTACCCAGGAACAATTTTAAGGGGTGGAAGCTGTGTCCCTGTTGATTCGCCAGAGGATGAATGGGAAGTTCCCTGGTAGTTTGAGTCAGATGGATTAAGAGGTTGCTGAAAATAACTAGCCTTGGGATAAGATGTGTCAGGAATGGATGAAACCTCTGGTCGGCGTTTACGAACCGACGTGTTCGGTAAACCTGATGAAGTAACCACCTGGCCACTATGCCGGGTTGTGCGGCGAGGTTCATGCTGTTGTTTCTTCAAAAGAAAGTTTGGATCTAGATAAGCTAGAGGGTGTGAAAATTTTACTTTCCGGTTTGCTTGACAGGTTTTCTGTGTTGGCTGAGGATCTGAACCGGAGGAAAGAATAATTACCTCTACATCATCAGCCCCGCTAGCTTCAGTGTCATCCTGATAATGGTCATTGTCAATGAGGTGTATGAAAAATAAACCAAGATAATCAAGTTCTACCTATGATTCCGGGTTGTCAAGATCCTCGTCGAGGTTTAGCTCGGTGGATTCAGCTGCTTTCTTCTTGGCAGGCTTTTTGACGACCTTTGTCTTGGGTCGAGGGGTCTTGGCCGGTTTATCCTGAGCTTCCTTCTTCCAAAATGGTTCATCACCCCGTTAAAAGATTGACAAAGGTTATAAGGAAGAGTTAAGAATATCAGGTTCAAACAGGGGTTAGGCAATTCTTATAGCTGGCGGTTTATTTGAAACGCGGAAGGGATTTAGCCCTGTTTTGCTGGAGAAAGCCACCGATTCATCCAGTATCTTTTTGACAGCTTCATTGATTTCAGCATCAGTTAACTGAATATCAGTGTGCCGTTCAGGGTCTTTCAAGTCCCCTGTGTACTCGCACATTAAACCGGGGTGAGGCTTAAAGGAAAAATACCCCAAGATATCCAGTAACGAACAAAGTCAATTCCTGTTAAACCATTAGCCACAAAGGCTCTGAGCTTTGCAAGTTGTGGTGCATATTTGGCCCGTTCTTTTGCAGTCAACCTTTGGGGAAATGGATGTGTATTGGTAAGTCGGTGAGCACGATAACCCCGCAGAGGATTCTCGTCATCTTGGGAAGTATCTTTGCAATAGAACCAAGTCTGGTTCCAATCCTTAGGGTGACAATGATGCTTGGTGATACGTCTCCAACGTATCTATAATTTTTGATTGCTCCATGCTATATTATCTACTGTTTTGGACATTATTGGGCTTTATTATCCACTTTTATATTATTTTTGGGACTAACCTATTAACCGGAGGCCCAGCCCAGAATTGATGTTTTTGCCTGTTTTAGGGTTTCGAAGAAAAGGAATATCAAACGGAGTCCAAACGGAATGAAACCTTCGGGAACGTGACTTTCTCAACGAGCAAGACCCGGGAGACTTGGACCCTACGTCAAGAAAGAAAAGAGGAGGCCACGAGGTAGGGGGGCGCGCCTACCCCCCAGGCACGCCCTCCACCCTCGTGGGCCCCCTGTTGCTCCACCGACGTACTCCTTCCTCCTATATATACCTATGTACCCCCAAACGATCAGATACGGAGGCAAAAACCTAATTCCACCGCCGCAACTTTCTGTATCCACAAGATCCCATCTTGGGGCCTGTTCCGAAGGTCCGCCGGAGGGGGCATCGATCACAGAGGGCTTCTACATCAACACCATAGCCCCTCCGATGAAGTGTGAGTAGTTTACCTCAGACCTACGGGTCCATAGTTAGTAGCGAGATGGCTTCTTCTCTCTTTTTGGATCTCAATACAATGTTCTCCCCCTCTCTTGTGGAGAACTATTCGATGTAATCTTCTTTTTGCGGTGTGTTTGTTGAGACCGATGAATTGTGGGTTTATGATCAAGTCTATCTATGAATAATATTTGAATCTTCTCTGAATGCTTTTATGTATGATTGGTTATCTTTGCAAGTCTCTTTGAATTATCAGTTTGGTTTGGCCTACTAGATTGATCTTTCTTGCAATGGGAGAAGTGCTTAGCTTTGGGTTCAATCTTGTGGTGTCCTTTCCCAGGGACAGTAGGGGCAGCAAGGCATGTATTGTATTGTTGCCATCGAGGATAACAAGATGGGGTTTTCTTCATATTGCATGAGTCTATCCCTCTACATCATGTCATCTTGCTTAAGGCGTTACTCTGTTTTTAACTTAATACTCTAGATGCATGCTGGATAGCGGTCGATGAGTGGAGTAATGGTAGTAGATGCAGGCAGGAGTCGGTCTACTTGTCTCAGACGTGATGCCTATATACATGATCATACCTAGATATTCTCATAACTATGCTCAATTCTGTCAATTGCTCAACAGTAATTTGTTCACCCACCGTAGAATATTTATGCTCTTGAGAGAAGCCACTAGTGAAACCTATGGCCCCCGGGTCTATCTTTATCATATTGATCTCCTACTACTTAGTTATTTCCTTTGCTATTTACTTTGCTTTATTTTACTTTGCATCTTTATCATAAAAATACCAAAAATATTATCTTATCATATCTATCAGATCTCACTCTCGTAAGTGGCCCTATAGGGATTGACAACCCCTATTTGCGTTGGTTGCGAAGATTTATTTGTTTTGTGCAGGTGCGAGGGACTCGCACGTAGCCTCCTACTGGATTGATACCTTGGTTCTCAAAAACTAAGGGAAATACTTACGCTACTTTGCTGCATCATCCCTTCTTCTTCGGGGAAAACCAACGCAGTGCTCAAGAGGTAGCACGGAATTTTTTTGATCCGGGAGGTTTAAAACCACAGCTCAGATGATCAACAAACACAACTATCTCGCCATCCTTGGGCTCAGGGGGGTTTTCTGGACCGGCAGCTTGCCAGTGGATTTCACTCTGTTTTGGTAAAGCGCTAGTTATAATGCATTCGTTCAGATCTTCTTCCGTAATCCGGGATGGAACCTAGTTACAAGCATAAAAAGACTTGGCCATTTCTTGGACAACCTGAAGGAAGGTTCGTTCCGGTTTAAGATTCATGGTTAACAAGCATAAATCATAGCAGGTTAAGGGATGAAAGGTGTTCAGGCATGCAAAATTGTTAAAACGGAGGTTGATGCTATCAGAACTACAATGATAAAGCGATTATGGTACCTGGCGGGTTATCATTTTCTAAAGTTAAACCGCCCACATTGGTATGGAAGGTACATATCTGAAATAGCTAAGTAAGGGAAAAACAGGTTTCACAAGTTGGCATTACAATTTTGGATCTATCATGGGTCGGAAAATGAAAATATATTAAGACCTAAACATGGAAACCGAAGTAGTGGATTAAGGTTCAGATTGGAGTTTTTTGCTTAAACGAGATGCGCTGATGAAAAAAGGACTATGGCCTTTGTTGTACAGGCTGAATATGGAGGTTTCAATCGAAGGAACTACAGTGCTGATATGGCACCAACGAACATCGACAAGCACAGAGGAACGTTCAAACCCTAGAACTGGATCTACGGTGGAGGAAAGGGAGGCTTACTGGTGATGAAGGAACAATGGAGAGGCGCCACGATTCTCTGGTATGTTCAGGGTGATGCAGCGGCCAAAGTTGATGCAGAGGCGAAGTTTGACAGCGCCGACGGAGCTTGAGGTGCTGGGGCGACGCGAGGAAGACGATGAGGCTGAGAGGCATGAGGGGAAAAGTGAAAATGACCCCCAGCCCTATTTATAAGCTGAAGGGATAAGCTGCAGGCACGAGAATCGAGGAGGTCGAAAAAATGGATCTATAGACATGCAAACGCCTCGATTTTCGGAAATTCATTAAAGAAAATAAACTAAAAGATTTGGGATCTGTATAAAGCTAATGGCAAATGACGTCACGAAGGATTGTTATGCTCTCAGAGATGACGTCACGGCGGTTTACAATGTTTTTCAGCAGGTGTTGAAATAAGGAATTTTTCTAAGTACTAAAAATTGATATGAACCAGTTCAAATCAATTTGGGGCCTAATGTTGGGAATATAGCTATTAAGTATAAACCGCCCAGGAGGGGCCAGCTTATACTTATGGTAAGCTATTCCTATTGAAGCCCACGAAGGCATGGCGCTTTATGAATGAGGTTTAACAAGAAGGCCCAAGGCCCGAAGGCGGATTAGGGCCCGGTAGATGTAAACTGCCATAAGATGTATAATTTTTATTGTAAAGATAAGAAAGGGTAGAAACCGAGCCAGACACAATGATGAGCCGGCCAGGATTCTGTAAACCGCCGGGTGTCAACCTGTGTATATAAAGGGACGACCCGGCGGAGGTTTAGGGACAGAAAACAAGAGGTCGAGAGCCAGGCAAAGAGGATTCGCTCCCTGGTCATCGAAACCCTAGCAATTCCATCAAACCTGGATTAGGCTTTTACCTTCACCGCAAGGGGCCGAACTAGTATAAACTCCTTGCGTCCTTTATCCCGCATTAACCCCTTTAAGCTAACTACGTTGCGATGGCTCCATGCCTAAGTCCTCACGCTAGGACATCTCCCGTGACAAAACCACGACAACAATGTAATCTAGATTATTGACTCTAGTGCAAGTGGGAGACTGAAGGAAATATGCTCTAGAGGCAATAATAAAGTTGTTATTTATATTTCCTTATATCATGATAAATGTTTATTATTCATGCTAGAATTGTATTAACCGGAAACTTAGTACATGTGTGAATACATAGACAAACAGAGTGTCACTAGTATGCCTCTACTTGACTAGCTCGTTGAATCAATGATGGTTATGTTTCCTGACCATAGACAAGAGTTGTCACTTGATTAACGGGATCACATCATTAGAGAATGATGTGATTGACTTGACCCATCTGTTAGCTTAGCATGATGATCGTTTAGTTTGTTGCTATTGCTTTCTCCATAACTTATACATGTTCCTATGACTATGAGATCATGCAACTTCCGAATACCGGAGGAACACTTAGTGTGCTATCAAACGTCACAACATAACTGGGTGACTATAAAGATGCTCTACAGGTGTCTCTGATGGTGTTTGTTGAGTTGGCATAGATCGAGATTAGGATTTGTCACTTTGAGTATCGGAGAGGTATCTCTAGGCCCTCTCAGTAATGCACATAACTATAAGCCTTGCAAGCAATGTGACTAATGAGTTAGTTATAGGATGATGCATTACGGAACGAGTAAAGAGACTTGCCGTTAACGGGATTGAACTAGGTATTGAGATACCGACGATCGAATCTTGGGCAAGTAACATACCAATGACAAAGGGAACAACGTATATCGTTATGCGGTTTGAAGGATAAAGATCCTCGTAGAATACGTGGGAGCCAATATGAACATCCAGGTTCCGCTATTGGTTATTGACTGGAGACGTGTCTCGGTCATGTCTACATAGTTCTCGAACCTGTAGGTCCGCACGCTTAATGTTCGGTGACGATCGGTATTATAAGTTTATGTGATTTTATGTACCGAAGATAGTTCGGAGTCCCGGATATGATCACGGACATGATGAGGAGTCTCGAAATGGTCGAGGCATAAAGATTGATATATTGGATGACTATATTCGGACACCGGATGAGTTCCGGGGGTCACCAGATAATTATCGGAGTGTAGCGACCCGACCTCAGACGGTCAAGTCTCTGTGCTTAAGTGTCATTCCTGGATCGGTATGCTGACACACACAGTACTCGAGGATTTATAACAGAGGTAAATCACATGTATAAAGCAACGTTAATACTATTACCTCAATCCATATAGCGGAAGTAACAAAGGTTGTGGATTCCCATCAACACCAACAGCAAAGTAGGGTGTAGAAGTCGTAACCCTAACGTATCACTTACTCGTTGTAAGAATCCTGCAGCATGGGATGTTGCAGCCACAAAGGGTCAGTAGATTGAATGTACCGGCAGATTCACACTGTAGAGCAATGCTGAATAATGGCTATCACTACATGCATAATTGGCTGGTGGAGGCTCAAAGTTTAATTTTGCATAAAGCTAATTTTTCCCTACAACAAAGGAATATATTTTATTTAACTATCATGGTAGTTGAAACATCATTGAGAAGGTTCCTCCAACTCAATCCCAATTAAAGTAGTCATTAACAACCCGTCAAATTGATTTAGAGTGATGAGATCAAACCAATAATTCAAGTACCAGATACTCAAGATGTCCATAATCGGGGACACGGCTAACCATGATTAGTTTATACACTTTGCAGAGGTTTCCACACTTTTCCCCACAAGACTCGATCTCCTCCGTTGTATTTCTCGCACAACAAGGTATTTGAGAACCGGATGACCGAGACACAGTCTTTCAGAAGCATTAAATCTTTACTCTGGGTAGACAATTACACCTACTTCCCCCTACATCTGCTAGCCTACCACTGAAAGAGATCACACAACATACTCAACTATGCTAGAGCCCATAATGGCTAGTGGATGCACACAGAAGTTTCTAGCATGAATAATCTTATGATCCCTTTGAGCCTGGGTGGCGGACCGTAGGATGATCACACAGGTACTCCGGGATATCCTTGGACAACACTGGATTCTCCAGGTGCCCACAAGCAATCCACCCAGATGTGTATTAAAGTTGCCACCTTAAGTTGAACCATTAATTAACAACTCACATTTGTCATGGATACACTCAAACCCAATCCACGTCTATGGGCATAGCATGGCAATATAAGCATAGCGTAGAAATAACTCCCAAGGGTTTGATAATAAAATAGGTAATAGGTTCTACCTCATCATCTACTTCCCAGACCCACATGTTAAGAGATCCTACTCATGCAATGTGTGAGGGTTGAAACTAATGCATAAAAACTGGGTAATAAAGGGGTCTGGTCAAAGTGTTACTTGCCTTGTACTGTTGATGAAGATTATTCGCACTCATAACTCCTGATAGTTCTACTTGTCACACTCCATTCAATGTATCATGAGCAAGCAATTGCATACATAAGCACTCATGCAAAAGAATCAAAGAAAAGACTTCAGAAAACTTCGAAAACAAGAAATTAACTCTTGCAACAGAAAACAATTTCGAACAGTACCAAAATTTGGTGAATTTGGCCTTATCAGAAAGTTTAGTTCAAGAGCTTCGATTTGCAAAAAGAATCAATTAAATCGGAGTTGTAAAACTCAAGTTATGAACAAAAGAAGTTTAAATTCAAAACTGTTTGAAATCAAATTTTAAACTTTCAAAAACATGTTTAAGTTGTTTTTACTGGATAGAGGGGATCATAACAAAGAAGTGGGCAGTGGTTTCGTTCGATTTGGATAAACGAGCAAAGAGTCGTGCTATTTTGAAAACCAGGGACTAAATTGTAAATGAAATAACTACTAACAGGTCCCTGACTGAGAAAAAAAACTATCGAGCGAACGCTCGCTAACTAGTTCTAAACAGAGAATGTTCATTGAATAGATCTAACTTAAAAAAAAACTAAACTGGGTTTTTAAAACAAAACCGTTCTAGGGTTTTTTTAATAAAAAAACCACAAAAGAAAACCAAGAAACAACTGGGCGGTCGGGTGGTTCGTACCGGACCGGCGGACGGGTCGGGTTTCGGCCGGTGGATGGCAGATCAGGCGGCGGCGGCTGCTCCGGCAGGCTCTGGTGGCGCGGGCGGCTCCGGCGGGCTACGGGCAAGGGAGCGCGGCACGGGGCGCTGCTCCGGCGCGGGCATGCAGGGCGGCGGCGAGGCGAAGGCGAAGGTGGCGTCGGCATCGGTCGAGGGAGGTGGGACGGTGTGAGGCAACGGCAGCGGAGCTCGGCGAAGCTCGCAACTCCGGCGAGAGCTGCGTGAGGCGAGGAGGCGGTGGTGGCGTGGTTTGAGGAGGGTAACGGGGCCGGGGTCGAGGATTTATATAGGAGGGGGCTTCGTGGAGAAGGGGCAAGGCGAGGGGAGAAATCCGGGTCGGGCACGGCATCGGCCGGCGAGGCGTGCGAGCGACGGACTGGCGGTGGCGTGGGGAGGAAGAAGCTGACAGGTGGGTCCCACCTGTCGGCGAGGGGAGAGAGAGAGAGGGAACGGCGCGAGCGGGCGAGCGCGTACCGCTTCGGTGGATCGGGCGCGACGCAGGCCGCTGCTGGGTTGGGCCGGTTGGCCTGGCCTCGCGCGGTCGGGACTTCTCTCTCTTTCTTTTAAGAAAAACAATTTCACAGACAAATAAAAATAAAATAAAACCAGATAAATTAAAATTTACATAGGCATATTATATATCCAAATTTTCAGAAAAGGATTTCCAACAACATGGACTTTTTCTAGAGTCAAATAAAATCCACACAAATTCAAATAAAGCAAAGAGTGCTACTGTTGCAATAAAACCTCATAAAAATCGTTTAAAAATACCAAAACGATTTCAAATTTATTTCCCTCCAATTTTCTATTGTAGGGAATCATTTTACCCTAATTTCCACATATTTTATTTTTGGAGAAAAATAATTTGAATAAAACCCAAATAACTCCAAATTGATTATAGTTTCAAAAGGACTTTAAATTTGATCCTTTTAAACCTTCAACTCATATTTCATATGTTTTGAGGAAGTCATTTTATATTCTCTCATGAAAATCATTGAGTTGCATAAAGTTTCTGAATTTGAAATATTTTCAAATGAAATTCAAATCTTTTCAAAACCCTTTTCATTTATTTAAATGAAAGAAGTCATGTCATTTTCTCTCTAGGGTTTTGTGATGAAATGAATTTGAATTCATGGAGGGCATAAAAGCAAGGTGAAAGTTTGGGAAAGTCCTTTTATTCCCTCTCATTTAACTTTCAAAAAGTTTCGAATTTCACTCCACACAATCAATCATAACTATCTATTTATTATAACATTCCAAAATTTAGAATTTTGGGATGTTACAAACCTACCACCCTTAAAACGAATCTCGTCCTCGAGATTCGGAGAGGCTAGCAAGAAATAGGTTAGGTTTGGGGTCTTCTGAAAATCCCTCGATCGTCTCCGGGGTCTCGGGTGCTACCACTCTTAGAAGCATTGTTACGGTTCCATCAAAACTCATATACTCCTTCCTCATTGTTGGCAGTGTCGATCTTCTCAGATCTTTAGGATAATTCCTTCTCAGGGCTCTTCCGGTAGTGGCTTAACCTTTTTCCTCAATTCTTGTGTCCTTTCATCTTGTAAGGTTCTTCCGAGTTCTTCCGAGACTGGGTTTTCTTAGCTAACGGGTCTGGCACCAATACTAAACAACTACCGATATCTCATGGTGGTCATCAAACAATTTGATTGGGTCCCTGCAGAAAACAGGTCTGGGCTTGAAACTCACCGTATGACCTATGGTTGGTGAGGGAGTCCTGGATTAGGGGGTGTTTGGATAGCCGGACTATACCTTCAGCCGGACTCCTGGACTATGAAGATACAAGATTGAAGACTCCGTCCCGTGTCCGGAAGGGACTTTCCTTGGCGTGGAAGGCAAGCTTGGCGATACGGATATGAAGATCTCCTACCATTGTAACCGACTTTGTGTAACCCTAACCCTCTCCGGTGTCTATATAAACCGGAGGGTTTTAGTCCGTAGGACAATGTACACATCAACAATCATACCATAGGCTAGCTTCTAGGGTTTAGCCTCCTCGATCTCGTGGTAGATCTACTCTTGTACTACCCATATCATCAATATTAATCAAGCAGGACGTAGGGTTTTACCTCCATCGAGAGGGCCCAAACCTGGGTAAAACTTTGTGTCCCTTGTCTCCTATTACCATCCGGCCTAGACACACAGTTCGGGACCCCCTACCCGAGATCCGCCGGTTTTGACACCGACATTGGTGCTTTCATTGAGAGTTCCTCTGTGTCGTCGCAGTCAGGCTCGATGGCTCCGACGATCATCGATAGCGATGTAGTCCAGGGTGAGACCTTCCTCCCCGGACAGATCTTTGTCTTCGGCGGCTTCGCACTACGGGCCAATTCGCTTGGCCGTCTGGAGAAGATCGAAAGCTACGCCCCTGGCCGTCAGGTCAGATTTGGAAGTTTAAACTACACGGCTGACATCCGCGGGGACTTGATCTTCGATGGATTCGAGCCACTGCCGAGCGCGCCGCACTATCACGACGAGCATGATCTAGCTCTGCCGCCGAATAGTGCCCTGGAGGCCGCACCCGCATCGGCTCCGACCCTTAATTCGGAGCCAACTGCACCGATCGAGGATGGGCGGTTGGACGCCACCTCGGGGGCTGCGACCCCAACGGCAATTGAGCCAAGCACCAGCCCCGTACTCTGCGAGACTCGTGACTCCAAGGAGCCGGACTCCTCTCTGGACTCCGAACCCTCCGCGCCCCTGCCGATCGAATCCGATTGGGTGCCGATCATGGAGTTCACTGCCGCGGACATCTTTCAGCACTCGCCTTTCAGCGATATCCTGAAGTCACTAAAGTCTCTCTATTTATCAGGAGAGCCCTGGCCGGACTACGGTCAGCAAGGTTGGGGTATGGACGATGAAGAAATTCAAAGCCCACCCACCACCCACTTTGTAGCCACTGTCGACGACTTAACCGACATGCTCGACCTCGACTCCAAAGACATCGACGGTATGGACGCCGATGAAGGAGACGATGAAGAACCAGCGCCTAGTGGGCCCTGGAACGCCACCTTGTCACATGACGTATACATGGTGGACGCACCAAAAGATGACGACGAGCAGCGGAAGGACGCATCAAAGGCTTGTTCCCTCGAAAAGCAGTCAAAGCGTGACGCAAGCGCCGCCCCAAATCCCGCCCCGATAGAAATAGCGATCACACAGACCCAGCGCTGGAGCAGGGCGAACCGCTGCCAGACAACGGCAATCCGGATAATCAAACCGAACAAACAAATCCTATCAAGGATCATGGTCCGGACGACATAACGCCGGACAGGCACCCGGAGCAGCAGACTGCCCGTAAAAGGCTTGTTGCCATCGCGAGGAGTCTGAGAAAGCAGAAGCAAAGGCTCAAGGCCGCGCAAGACACACTCCAAATCAGATGGAGTAAAATACTCAACACAGCAGCAAGGTACGGTGACAATCGCCCCTACAAGAGCTACCCAAAGCGGAAGCTGCTACCCGAATTCGATGAGGAGGCCTCAGACCCCCCATAACCAAATATCAAAGCAGCCACCTGGTCGGATGGACGCCCCCTCTACCAACACAGAGCGGTATACAATGCCGCTCACCATACAACACGCAACCAATGCGACGGCTCACACCCAGAGAACGGTGCAACAAGATCCATCTATGGACCACGCAAGCGTGCCCCAGCATACAATGCAACACAACAAACATCTGAACAACGCGGCACACCCAGCTACAGGGGTGCCGCGCACCCCCTATGCTTCACCGATGAGGTGCTGGACCACGAATTTCTAGAGGGATTCAAGCTCGTAAACGTAGAGGCATACGACGGAACAACAGACCCTGGGGTCTGGATCGAGGACTACATCCTTCATATCCATATGGCTCGAGGAGATGATCTCCATGCCATCAAGTACCTACCCCTCAAGCTCAAAGGGCTAGCTCGTCACTGGCTCAAAGGCCTCCCCGAAAGCTCCATTGGAAGTTGGGAAGAGCTTGAAGACGCCTTTCGGGCAAATTTTCAAGGGACTTATGTCCGACCTCCGGATGCGGACGATTTGAGTCATATAACTCAACAGGCCGGAGAGTCAGCCCGAAAGCTTTGGAACAGGTTTCTTACTAAAAAGAACCAGATTGTTGACTATCCGGACGCCAAAGCCTTAGCGGCTTTCAAGCATAGCGTCCGTGACGAATGGCTCGCCAGACACCTCGGCCAAAATAAGCCGAGAACGATGGCCGCATTAACAAACCTCATGACCCGCTTTTGCGCGGGAGAGGACAGCTGGCTAGCCAGATGCAGCACCAGCGACCCTAGTACATCTGAAGTTAGAGATGGAAACGGGAAATCACGGCGCAACAACAATAACAAACGCCGGAATAAAGAAGACAGCACGAAGGGCATGACAGTAAATGCCGGATTCAAAAGCTCTCGGCCAGGACAAAAGCCGCCCCCTAAAGGCACCAGGGATGAATTGTCCAGCCTCAACAAAATTCTGGACCAAGTATGTTAGATTCATAGTACCCCTGGTAAACCTGCTAATCATACCCACAAAGAATGTTGGGTCTTCAAGCAGTCCGGCAAGCTCAACGCCGTACATAAGGGAGAGGATGCACCAAGTGAAGACGAGGATGAGCCCCCCAAGCAAGATATGGGGGAGCAAAAGCAATTTCCACCAGAAGTCAAAACAGTAAACGTGTTACACGTAATCAAGGGAAAAAACAAGGCGGCACTCCCAGGAAAGTATACCCAAGTGCCTGTCACCATGAAGTCCTGCCACTGGTCATCTCAACCGATCACTTTCGACCATCGCGATTACTCAGCAAGTATCCGACACGCAGGATGGGCTGCCCTGGTATTAGACCCAGTAATTGGCGGATATCAGTTCACAAGGGTCTTGATGGACGGCGGCAGTAGCTAAACCAAATATATTAGGATACAATCCGCGGGATGGGGTTAGACCCAACACAAATTCGCCATAGCAATACTACCTTTAAAGGAGTAACGCCAGGCCCAGGGGCTCGTTGTACGGGCTCCCTCCTACTACAAGTTACATTCGGCTCCTCCGATAACTTTCGTCGCGAGCATTTAACTTTCCACATCGCTCCGTTTCAAAGCGGCTATCAAGCACTGCTCGGACGCGAAGCTTTCGCTCGCTTTAACGCAATACCACACTACGCCTCCCTCACACTCAAGATGCCCGGTCCACGTGGCATCATCACAGTGCACAGAAATATCAAGCGATCTCTACGCGCCGAAGAGAGTGAGGCTGCCTTGGCCGCCGCACACTAAAGGCGCCCGGACAAGCGAAAGCATCCAATAGGTCATCAAGACCTCAGATACAACTAATCAAGTCCGGCGCCGCTATTTATACAAAAATAAGTGGTCACACCCCTATTTGTCAATACAAGGGGCTCAAAGCACGCAGACAAGTGGCAATTTCTTATCATCTTGAATTATACATAGTTTCTTTGAAAACTATCCTTTTGCATGACAACTTTTTCACTTAACTTCCTCTCTTTTACACACGATCATCGTGCTACACCCGTCCAGGATACGGCACAATGGAGACACAGGCACAGACGTGCAGCAGGGACCCGCTCCAAGGATTCTTTTTAGATTAAGACCCTGCGTAAACCCTTTTTACTGTCTCTTGTTGATACATATCCACCATTGAGAAGGATGCTGATGTCTTGGCATGTGGCCAAGCCAGAACAATGCACGTACCTGGACACACGGGGCTTCTTACAAAGGCCACTATTAAGGCCCGGTTTATACCACAAAGACCGAATACCTTAGGGAGTGTTCGACGTCACGAGTTTGGCCCTATATGCATCAGCTCCGAATCATTGTCTTTGGTCAAATGTTGGGTTTTCCCGGCTCCTATGTTTTGGTGCCTTACGTTCCGCCTTACCGGCTAAGGTAGCACTAGGAGAACTGCTGCGATTGTGCGCTGGTTCATCCGGACGAGCACCTCAGTAGAGAAAGCCGAAAACTGACTGTCATGATATAGCGTGAGACTGGTCAACCACTCGATGACCTGTGGGAATGTTAGAATTCCTCCGCCTTAACGAAGGGCCGTTTCCCAGCCAGGCATGTACGCACCCCGAGATCGAGAGAGTGCGGAGCCACCAGGGCTATCTAGTAGCCCCACTATCAAACTCCTATGGCTAAGTGAAAGTGCTAAAGCATTATAGTCCGGTTGCCTCGCTCGCTCCGCTATCACCTCCTTAATAGGACCAAGACATTGGGTTAAGTGTGAATGCGTGTTTTTGCGAGCACCTCCGCATCATATGCGTGAGTGAAGTCGACGGCTGCAATCTTTCAGGTTATACATATGTATACATAAACGGCCGCCCAGGAGGCATCATATTACTTTCAGGCAAAAGTATAAAAATAGCCTTATAAAAATTTATAAAAGCATTTCGCTTACAATGATATTACATATCACTCAAACATAATATTTTTTGAGCACTGGGTCTCTATCAAACGGGCACCCTCAAGAACTTCTTCAAAGTAGTGCTCGGCAGCCTTTCGACCTATAGCCGAATCCCGCGCTGCAACATTGGTAGCATCCATCTCCGCCCAATATGCCTTAACACGAGCAAAGGCCATCCGTGCGCCCTCTATGCACGCCGACCTCCTCATCACATCAATGCGCGGCACCACGTCAAGGACCTGCTGCACCAAGCTGAAATAGCTGTTCGGTTTTTGCCTTCCCGACCATAGCTGATCCACAACAGACCTCATAGAGAGTCTGGACAACCTATTTAGTTCGGCCCATTCGGCTAAGTGGTCAGTCAATGAAAGTCGACACTCGGGAGAATGGAATTGTCTCCAAAACAACTGGTCTACTCCACGGTCCGTATGACCCTGGAAGTACTTGGCCGCATCGGCAGCGCTCGCCGCCAAATCCATATACACATCCTCCGAACTCCACAGCCGATCCAGAGGGGCATACCGTGGATCTCCGAATTTCCTCCGCAACATAAAGGATTTCCCAGCTACAATATCCCCGGCTTCCCACAGCTCCTCCTTCTTTTCCCTCATAGCAGAGCGGAGATCTTTTTTCGTTGCAGCAGCCTTCTCAAGGTCTGATGCCTTCGCTTGGTTTTCCTTTTCAAGAACCCGGCAACGGTTGGCGGCGGCTTTTAATTCTATACCATCTTGGCCATCTTGTCTCGGGTCTCGCCATGCGCGTCCTTCTCGGCTTGCAACTCTTCGGACGCCTTCACAGCAGCCGCATTACCTAACCTCGCTTGTTCCTTGGCTCGGGCAAGTTCTGCCCGCAAGGCTTCAAGAGTGGCAGCTCCATTTGCAGTCACAACATATTTAAGATACTGGCATCATGCTGCTCTTCCTATGTGGCGTTTACCAGATATTGACACTTACCTTGTGCCTCGTCAAGCCTTTTGTTAACAAGCTCGATGTCGGCGTCTGCCGCATCCAACTGCCGTTCTAAATGGGCAAACTCGCTAGTCCGGCTAGACACCGGAGCTTCCATCACCTGCACATAAAGGCCGTATGGTTATTTCCTGGAAATATGATCCTCTGTTGGTCGTCGTTTCCGACGACAACCAGAGTCTCAGGGGCTACTACCTACATAGGGCACACCTAGCATGTGCAGGATTATCATACATTCTTTTACGTACCTCAAAGCCTATCAGTAGACTCATAAAAGCTTCATGCAATCCGCTTTTGGCGGACTATATTCTCTCCATCACCGTATTCATCATCACACGGTGTTCATCTGAGATGGCCGCTCGCCCCACCAACTCCCTCAGAACATCCGACCGCACACTAGACGGGGCCGGACTCTTTTGTCTGCTTCCTTCGGGAGCCAGACACTGGGAGCTTTGGGGGTCAATGGGATTATCTTCTGGCCTCACCGGACTCGGACAGGCCCTCCGTGACGACACTTCAGGGTCACCCGCTTCTGGAGCGGAGGAGTCCGGAGGAGGCGTTTCGCTCTCCATCATCTCTGGAAGAAGATCCCCCGAAGATGAGCTCATTTGAGAGGGGCTAAGGCCCGAACTGCAAAATATATGCGGTGGTTATTTTCTCAGAAGGAAAAAATGGCATATCTGTACTATTAAAGGTATTTCGGGTCACTTACGACTCGTGGGAGAATTAATCCCCCCGCGGACTTTGTGCGGCAACAACGCCCCCCAAGGTGGGACCCTCTGTGGGAGACTTCTTCTCCCGTTTGGAAGCTTCGGCTTCCGAATCCCCGGGCGCAGTCCTTTTCCTCTTCTGGTCGCCTTCCCTCATGGAGACGCTCGCTCCCTCGGCTAGAATGGGCAGCGTTGGGAGCCCGCATCCTCCCGCATTATCCTCCACAGTATCTTCCTTCAAGGGCTCCGGGCAAGGTGCGGTCTGGAGCATCTTTTCTAATACCGGATTTTCCAAACCCTCAGGGAGGGGGGCTGAACACCGAATCAACTTTGCCTTTGTTAGCCAGTCCTGGTCAAAAAGCGAACTCTCAGAGATAACTTCGTAACAAAGTAGAGAAAGTATGTTCGGCCGGAAGATGCCTTACCTATTCGGCGGTGCGGTTGCTACTCAGGCCCACGTCCTCGGTGATTTCCGGACACTCCGTCTGAGGTCCGAAGAATGACTTGTATATCTCCTCATGTGTCAGGCCGAGAAAATTTTGAATGGCACGCGGTCCCTCGGGATTGAACTCGCACAGGCAAAGAGGCCGGCGTTTGCAAGGCTGGACTTGACGAACCAGCATAACCTGTATCACCGCAACCAAACTAAAATCTCCATTGAAGAGATCTCGAATGCGGCCTTGCAGTATAGGCACGTCCTTGACTGGACCCCAGATCAGACCTCTGCTGATCCATGACATCAGCTGTGGTGGGGGGCCCGAGCGAAAAACAGGGGGGCCGCCCACATGGCACTTCTAGGAGCTGTGATGTAGAACCACTCCTGTTGCCACAATTCATACACCTCCGGGATGGAACCTTTGGGCCACGGAGCTCCCGTCATCTTGCGTATTGAGGCACCTCACACGCTGCATGTTGCCCCTCGACCAGCTTCGGCTTCACTTCAAAGGTCTTGAGCCATAGGCCAAAGTGAGGGGTAGCCCGGAGGAAAGCCTCGCATACAATAATAAATGTCGTGATATGAAGAAAGGAGTCCGGAGCTAGATCATGAAAATCTAGCCCATAGTAAAACATCAAACCCCTGACGAAAGGATCCAGGGCAAGGCCTAGGCCTCGTAGGAAGTGGGAAACGAACACGACGTTCTCGTTAGGTTCGGGGGTGGGGACGGCCTGCCCTCGGGGAGGCAGCCGATGCAAAATCTCGGTGGTCAGATATCTGGCCTCCCTCAACTTCTTGATGTCTTCTTCCATGATGGTGGAAGGCATCCATCGGCCTTGAAGGCTAGATCCAGACATGACTGAAGGTTCGGAGAGCCTGACCTGAACTTCGGGCGTTTGAGCTTGAGGTGGGGGAAGGATTCGATTGAGCACGGGAGGGAAAAAAAGCCTTGTCCCCTTTATAAAGAGGGTGAATATCAAGCGTCCTCTCCGTGTCCGTTTGGACTTACCTATAATCTAGGAGTCCTAGAAGCGGTTGGGTTACCCACGCCCGTATTGATGAGAATCCCGGGATAAGGGGACACGATGTCTGCTTTAACAAGACGTGCCAAGGAAACCGCCTCGCATGACGCGCTGAGGTGGGATAATGAAACGACTCGGATAAAGGGTTGGCCGTGGTGTGACACGCTACGGAATACGTCAGCAGATTAGATTGGTGTAAATATTATTCTCTCTATGGCAATATGTGGAAACTTATTTTGCAAAGCCGGACACTATCTTTGTGTTCAAAATCTTCTATGAAGTACTTGCAGGAGGAACCCGCCTTGCAATGCCGAAGACAATCTGCGTGCTGGACTCGTCGTCTTTGAAGCCTGGTTCAGGGGATACTGAGGGAGTCCTGGATTAGGGGGTGTTCGGATAGCCGGACTCCTGGACTATGAAGATACAAGATTGAAGACTCCGTCCCGTGTCCGGAAGGGACTTTCCTTGGCGTGGAAGGCAAGCTTGGCGATACGGATATGAAGATCTCCTACCATTGTAACCGACTTTGTGTAACCCTAACCCTCTCCGGTGTCTATATAAACCTGAGGGTTTTAGTCCGTAGGATAACGTACACATCAACAATCATACCATAGGCTAGCTTCTAGGGTTTAGCCTCCTCGATCTCGTGGTGTATATACTCTTGTACTACCCATATCATCAATATTAATCAAGCAGGACGTAGGGTTTTACCTCCATCGAGAGGGCCCGAACCTGGGTAAAACTTCGTGTCCCTTGTCTCCTGTTACCATCCGTCCTAGACGCACAGTTCGGGACCCCCTACCCGAGATCCGCCGGTTTTGACACCGACATTGGCAACAACTGCCTTGTACAAGGGGGAAAATTGTCATACCATTCTAAGGTTCAAACAAGGTTAAATATCGTCGTCTCTCTACTATAGGTATGTCACTCAGATTTACCATCCCATATATCAAGGCGAATAATAAGAGTAAGTGGTATGGTGATCAATCCACCCTGCACCCAAATCATTACCTTGTATATGGTTTAGCGAATCTCGCATTCTAACACTCGGTCATCCTCACAAGCATTGCAGAATTTCTCTTGTCGACGAACCAAGTTCGGATAAATCCATTGATTCTGCAAGCCAAACAAACATCTATCGTTTCTTCACAACTCTCAGGTTTTGTGTAGACTCCTATAAGATTGTCTGTTGATAAAATCGTAACTTCTTCTAGGGTTTTTCCTTCAGCAAGAGTGTGCTTGCTTCTTGGAAGGTCCTGGGGCCTGCAGGTTATGGCCCATCTCATCACTTGTAAACCTTGAACTCATCATCGGGGCAACTGGTCAGTATTCCAATATCCAGCTTCCCAGCATTCTGAAATCCATCCGATTCTACTGTCTTTCTCCCTTCTATTAGTACCAAACTAAGACGGGATTACTCAGACTCATCATGGGGTTACTATTGCTCCATATTACCAACATTCAACCTCCTTTATATCCAATAGTACTTCATCCCTTCATACTCTTGGGGTATCCTACATATCGAGACAAAACTCATACTTATTTTGTCCGAAATCCGCTCAGTGGAATATCATTATCTTTTCTAGGTGTCAAGGGTCCTCACAGTTACTACCACCCTTAAAATGCACAAGCTCATCCATAGACCATATTTCTCATATCCTCAAAAATGGTCAAAATCTTTCTTCATAGAGTAACAACTCATAAAATCCAAATAGTACCCACGATACTGACTTTATTGATTCTCAAAGTATTACAATGTCCTGCACTTCCATTACATGCCTCAATTCAACACCTCAATATAAAGGAAAATGTTCTCACTACTACTAGGATACTTCTCACAAACACAACTAATTATCACAAGTATCCTTCTCCTTGGGACAATCTCTGGCAAAGTGCCCTGCTTCATTACAATGAAAACATATTACTTCTCACATGTCTCGAGGTTTCCTCATGATTACATAGCTTCCTTGGGTCCTCGGCTTCCTTTTTTTGGGCAACTGCTGAAGTAGTGCCCTGACTCCTTGCACCTGAAACAAGTGATATGACTCAGGTCCTTCCTGGTATTCAATCTACTTCTCTTCCTGGACTTTTCCATTCCAATCAGGGCTTCTATTTCCCGTGGATCATACTCTACTTCCTCTGTCGGGAATTCTACTAGGTCCCCATTTAGACAATTCTGGGAGATGTGTCCTTCTTATCCACATGAATAGCACGACTTGGTGCAGGGTTTAATTGGGTCTTCTTTGGGTGTGTCCTCCACCTCTTCCTTCATCACTAGTTCTTCTAAAATTTCCATGAGGTCTCCTTTCATTGCTTCTTTCTTCTGTTGGATAGTTCGTTGTACCATGGGGTAAATGTGACACTAAGCAGGGTAGTGGTTAGTCCCTTCACGTAAGAAACAAGTAATCTGCCTAGTTGGGCATTCTTCAGCTGGGTGACTTCCTTCACAATTAGGGCATTCATCCTTGTGTTCTTTATGGTTGTGTCCTATTTCTCCACAAAGCTTGCATGCACAAGGTTTCTTCATATCTTTTACATAAGGTTTCAACTCCTAGGACACAAGCCGAGACTTTAGCAGAGTCAAATTAAATTCTTCCCAAGTGATTACTCCTTGCCATCCATTGATGGTTTGGTACATCTTCCACTAAGTAGCAGCACCTCTTTCAAAGCACTAAAGAGCATGCTGGGTCATTTCCTTTCCGGCTATAGGGTTATTCTTCATGTGATCCTCCATGTTCTAAATCCATCGGTCCGTCTCCAATTGATTTATCGGTCCAGAAAATATGAGCTCATCTCCATTCATTCTCTATTGGGTCCATGGGTTTTGGGGTGAGATGAGAGAGATAGAGAGGGATACACACAATGTAAACAATAGTTTTGAAAAGACAGATTTTATTTTGTGGCTGTCGGGAAAACATCAAACAAATGACAGCTCACAAACATCGCATCTAACATAGGTATATAGCAGGGGTTTGGTCTTCTAAAGGTCAATAAATCTTCAAAGTTATCAAACTCTTCCAATCTTGTTCATGTCTCCGATGGCTTCTTCTGATCATGCTTGTCCTTCTCAAGTTCTTTTGCCAGATCATCTCTGTTGACGTGAAGTCTCTCATGACGTCCTCTAATATTCCTGGAGTTGCGTTCCAAACTTCTGGATTTCAACATCCTTGGCATGAACCATGGTCCTACTGTCCTTCAGTTCCTGATGAATCTTCGGTATCTCGAGGTTTTTCTCCTCCAGCTTGGCTACTTTCAACTTCTGGGTCCCGTGTTCTTCACAAACTGCTTCCTTGTCAAATACGGCTTTTTGCAGATCCACCCTAAACTTCTTGATGTAATACTCCAGATCCTGGTGATTCACCAGCTAAGGTTAAAACTTCATCTTTTGCTGATAGGTGCTCCATTAGACTTCTACCGTCCAATCCTTCCATGCATATGCATGCTTAACTCAACACGGCGATACTAGCATAAGCGTGCGATAACATCATGGATAGCCGTGTTTCTGCTCTTGTCATTTCCATGAGCTATCCTTCCATAGTTGATATCTCCTGCCTTAGGGTTTTCTTGACAAAATCTTTGAGTTCTAATGCTCTATGTTCCGGTCTTTCTCTGACACACCTTGATCTCGGGTATTGACAGCTTCAATAGTCTGCCAAGTTCCATAAGGGTAATCTTCCTAGGTCACACAAATCTGGAAATTCCACAGAGCCTTCAAATTCTCCAAGTCTTCGGAGTCTTAAACCATTGTAGTTTCCATTTTTATAATGCTCCATAAAATCCTCTTCATTCCGAAGTGGTCTTTGTTGTCTGATATCTTGTCCTTCTTGAAGTGGTCTCATTAGTCGAATCTTCGTGTGGTCAAAAGGGGAAAGGGGTATAGTCTAACTAAAAGGGATATTTGATAAAGCTTAGAAGAAAAGAGAGGTAAAAGATCCTTTTGAAAATAAGGTTGTAGAGAAAATATTTCTGATGGGCTTGCCAGTTTCTAGGGGTCACGTCCTACAGTCAACATGTGCTCTGATACCATCTTGTAGCGATCCGACCTCAGACGGTCAAGTCTCTGTGCTTAAGTGTCATCCCTGGATCGGTATGCTGACACACATAGTACTCGAGGATTTATAACAGAGGTAAATCACATGTAGAAAGCAACATAAATACTATTACCTCAATCCATATAGCGGAAGTAACAAAGGTTGTGTATTCCCATCAACACCAACGGCAAAGTAGAGTGTAGAAGTCGTAACCCTAACACATCACTTACTCATCATAAGAATCCTGCAACATGAGACGTTGCAGCCACAAAGGGTCAGTAGATTGAATGTACTAGCAAATTCACACTGTAGAGCAATGCTGAATAATGGCTATCACTACATGCATATTTGGCTGGTGGAGGCTCAAAGTTTAATTCTGCATAAAGCTAATTTTTCCCTACAGCAAAGGAATATATTTTATTTGACTATCATGGTATTTGAAACATCATTGATAAGGTTCCTCCAACTCAATCCCAATTAAAGTAGTCATTAACAACCCGTCAAATTAATTTAGAGTGATGAGATCAAACCAATAATTCAAGTACCAGATACTCAAGATGTCCATAACCGGGGACACGGCTAACCATGATTAGTTTATACTCTCTGCAGAGGTTTGCACACTTTTCCCCACAAGACTCGATCTCCTCCGTTGGATTTCTCGCACTACAAGGTGTTTGAGAACCGGATGACCGAGACACAGTCTTTCAGAAGCATTAACTCTTTACTCTGGGTAGACAGTTACACCTACTTTCCCCTACATCTGCTAGCCTACTAATGAAAAAGGTCACGCAACATACTCAACTATGCCAGAGCCCATAATGGCTTGTGGCTGCACACGGAAGTTTCTAGCATGAATAATCTTATGATCCCTTTGAGCCTGGGTGGCGGACCGTAGGATGATCACACGGGTACTCCGGGATATCCTTGGACAAAACTGGATTCTCCAGGTGCCCACAAGCATTCCACCCAGATGTGTATTAAAGTTGTCACCTTAAGTTGAACCATTAATTAACAACTCACATTTGTCATGGATACACTCAAACCCAATCCACGTCTATGGGCATAACATGGCAATATAAGCATGGCGTAGAAGTAACTCCCAAGGGTTTGATAATAAAACATGTAATAGGTTCTACCTCATCATCTACTTCCCAGACCAACATGTTAAGAGATCCTACTCATGCAATGTGTGAGGGTTGAAACTATTGCATAAAAACTAGGTAATAAAGGGGTATGGTCAAAGTGTTACTTGCCTTGTACTGTTGATGAAGATGATTCGCACTCATAACTCCTGATAGTTCTACTTGTCACACTCCGTTCAATCTATCATGAGCAAGCAATTGCATACATAAGCACTCATGCAAAACAATAAAAGAAAAGACTTCGGAAAACTTCGAAAACAAGCAATTAACTCTTGCAACAGAAAACAATTTTGAACAGTACCAAAATTTGGTGAATTTGGCCTTATCAAAAAGTTTAGGTCAAGAGCTTCGATTTGCAAAAAGAATCAACTAAATCGGAGTTGTAAAACTCATGTTATGAACAAAAGAAGTTTAAATTCAAAACTGTTTGGAATCAAATTTTAAACTTTCAAAAACATGTTTAAGTTGTTTTTACTGGATAGAGGGGATCATAACAAAGAAGTGGGCGTTGGTTTCGTTGGATTTGGATAAACGAGCAAAGAGTTGTGCTAGTTTGAAAACTAGGGACTAAAATGTAAAAGAAATAACTACTAACAGGTCCCTGACTGAGAAAAAACTATCGAGCGAACGCTCTCTAACTAGTTATAAACAGAGAACGTTCATTGAATAGATCTAACTTAAAAAAACTAAACCGGGTTTTTAAAACAAAACCGTTATAGGGTTTAAAAAAACCACAAAAGAAAACCAAGAAGCAACTAGGCAGTCGGGTGGTTCGTACCGGACTGACGGACGGGTCGGGTTTCGGCCGGCGGATGGCGGATCGGGCGGCGGAGGCTGCTCCGGCGGGCTACGGGCGAGGGAACGCGGCGCGGGGTGCTGTTTCAGCGCGGGCAAGCGGGGCGGCGGCGAGGCGAAGGCGGCGTCGGCGTCGGTCGAGGGAGGCGGGACGGTGCGAGGCGACGGCGGCGGAGCTCGGTGAAGCTCGCAACTCCGGCGAGAGCTGCGTGAGGCGAGGAGGCGGTGGTGGTGTGGTTTGAGGACGGTAACGGGGCAGGGGTCGAGTATTTATATTGGAGGGGGCTTCATGGAGAAGGGGCAAGGCGAGGGGAGAAATCCGGGTCGGGCACGGCGTCGGCCGGCGAGGCGTGCGAGCGACGGACTCGCGGTGGCGTGGGCAGGAAGAAGCTGACAGGTGGGTCCCACCTGCCGGTGAGGGGAGAGAGATCGAGGGAACGGCGCGAGCGGGCGAGCGCGTACCGCTTTGGCGGATCGGGCGCCACGCATGCCACTGCTATGCTGGGCCGGTCGGCCTGGCCTGGCGCGGTCGGGACTTCTTTTTTTAAAGAATAACAATTTCACAAACAAATAAAAATAAAATAAAACCAGATAAATTAAAATTTAACATAGGCATATTATATATCCAATTTTTCAGAAAAGGATTTCCAACAACATGGACATTTTTCTAGAGTCAAATAAAATCCACACAAATTCAAATAACGCAAAGAGTGCTATGGTTGCAATAAAACCTCATAAAAATCATTTTAAAAATACCAAAATGATTTGAAATTTATTTCTCTCCAATTTTCTATTGTAGGGAATCATTTTACCCTTATTTCCATATATTTTATTTTTGGAGAATTTTTTTTGAATAAAACCCAAATAACTCCAAATTGATAATAATTTCAAGAGGACTTTAAACTTGATCCTTTTAAACCTTCAACTCATATTTCATATGTTTTGAAGAAGTCATTTTATCTTCTCTCATGAAAATCATTGAGTTGCATAAAGTTTCTGAATTTGAAATATTTTCAAATGAAATTCAAATCTTTTCAAAACCCTTTTCATTTATTTAAATGGAAGAAGTCATGTCATCTTCTCTCTAGGGTTTTGTGATGAAATGGATTTGAATTCATGGAGGTCAAAAAAGCAAGGTGAAAGTTTGGGAAAGTCCTTTTATTACCTCTCATTTAACTTTCAAAAAGTTTCAAATTTCACTCAACTTCACACAATCAATCAAACAATCAATCATAACTATCTATTTATTATAACATTTCAAAATTTAGAATTTTGGGATGTTACATGGAGTGCCGGGGGGTTATCGGAACCCCCGGGGGAACTAATGGGCCACATGGGCCTTAGTGGAGAGAGAGAGAGAGGGTTGGCCAAGGCAGGGCCGTGTGCCCCCTCCCCTCTAATCCGAATTGGACTAGGGAAGGGGGGGGTGCCCCCTTTCCTTCTCTTCTCTGCCTCTCCTTCCTTCCCCATTCCTCCTCCTAGTAGGAGTAGGAAAGGGGAGCCCTACTCCTACTAGGAGGAGGACTCCTCCTCTCCTGGCGCGCCCCAAGGGCCGGCGAGCCTCCCCCCTTTGCTCCTTTATATACGGGGGTAGGGGCACCCTAGAACACACAAGTTGATCATTTATCCCTTAGCCATGTGCGATACCGCCCTCCATCATAATCCACCCCGGTCATATCATTGTTGTGCTTAGGCGAAGCCCTGCGGCGGTAGCTTCATCATCACCGTCATCACGCCGTCGTGCTGACAAAGCTCTCCCTTGACACTCAGCAGGATCGAGAGTTCGTGGGACGTCATCGAGCCGAACGTGTGCAGATCGCGGAGGTGCCGTACTTTCGGTACTAGGGTCGGTCGGATCGCGAAGACTTACGACTACATCAACCGCGTTGTCATAACGCTTCCGCTTACGGTCTACGAGGGTACGTGGACAACATTCTTCCCCTCTCATTTCTTTGCATCGCCATGATAGATCCTGCGTGTGCATAGGATTTTTTTTGAAATTACTGCATTCCCCAACAATGCATAGCGACGCGAGGGGAAGAGTGTTGTCCACGTACCCTTGTAGACCGTAAGCAGAAGCGTTATGACAACGCGGTTGATGTAGTCAAACATCTTCAAGATCCGACCGATCCTAGAACCGAAAGCACGGCACCTCTGCGATCCGCACATGTTCGGCTCGGTGACGTCCCACGAACTCTTGATCCAGCTGAGTGTCGAGGGAGAGCTTCGTCAGCACGACGGCGTGATGACGGTGATGATGAAGCTACCGGAATAGGGCTTCGCCTAAACACTGCAACGATATGACCAAGGTGGATTATGGTGGAGGGGGGCACCGCACACGGCGCCATTAATATAGACCAGTGGGAGCGAGGTGGGCGGCGGTCCAAGGATGTCTCGCTTCCCGGTGAGAACGACTGCTTAATCTCTAGTATGAATGAACTCTATGCTTAATCCCGGTGAGAACTATTATTTTTTAGCTGCATATTTTGACAAATCGCAGTGTCTCTTGGCTTAGCGCCGAAGTCTGGCTTTAATTTGCATATAGTAATCTGAACCGTTTGCGTTGAAGAGATGCACAAATCCCGCGTTGAACAACTTGTATGCTTCCCTGTGAGCCTGCGCACCGGACTACGCTCGCACGCCTCCCGTTCTGTCAAGCATTTGTCCACACGGGACCTCCTATAGCCATTAAAACCAAGACACGTTGCGTCACGTGAATAGTTAACTGAACACACACGGTTTGAATTATATAAACATTTGAGATATTAAAGGGGCAGCTATTTTTTTTCAAGATGCCTTTGTTGGCTGTCATTATTCGAGTGCGCCTTCTCTCAAAATGGACACGTAAAATACCACAACATGTAGGGTGCCCTTTCATGATAGCATGCCAAGTTCATGAATTTCAGGTGAGTTTTAGATTTACTAGAATTTAGAAACGTAGTATCTCAACATTTTGCCGGAAATCAACGGTGCCCTGGTGTTTGAAATTCATTCCCATTTCTTGCATGCACCCAAGGACACATATTTGATTTTTCAACCAATTTATATGCACTGGAGCATGCGCATATAGTTCAAATTCGAATTATGCACATAAATGCATTGAAAACTGAGATAATGCATAAAAATGTCCAAACGAACCCCGAAAAATCACAAAAATTCACACAACACTCCTATTGTTCTATGTTGACACGAGAAAAAAAATTGGAAGCAATAAGAGGAAATGGATATCGTTTCGTCCCCAAAGGTGGGGCGTTCCCTACCGAAAAACATGATGCTTGTTGTGAGAACCTTCGGTTTGTGAGAAGCATATACCCAAACCTGCCATAAATGGGACAAATTTTTTACCACGACATGTTGATGCTGCTCCATGATAGCATGCCAAGTTTCATGAATTTCAGACGAGTTTTGGATTTACGATAATTTAAAAACCAGGCATCTCAATGTTTTGCCGGCAATCAACGGTGCCCTGGTGTTTGAAATTCCATTCCCATTTCTTGCATGGGACCTAAGCATGCACCCAAGGACACATATTTGATTTTTCAACCAATTTATATGCACTGGAGCATGCACATGTAGTTCAAATATGAATTATGCACATAAATGCATAGAAAACTTGGATAATGCATAAAAATGTCCAAACAAACCCCGAAAATCACAAAAATTCACACAACACTCATGTTGTTCTATGTTGTCATGAGAAAAAAAATGAAAGCAATAAGAGGCAATGGATATCGTTTCGTCCCCAAAGGTGGGGTGTTCCCTACCGAAAACCATCATGCTTGTCGTGAGAAGCTCCGGTTTGTGAGAAGCATATACCCAAACCTACCCCAAATGGGACAACATTTTTACCACGGCATGTTGATGCGGCTCCATGATAGCATGCCAAGTGTCACGAATTTCAGACGAGTTTTAGATTTACTAGAATTTAAAAACCAGGCATCTCAATGTTTTGCTGGCAATCAACGGTGCCCTGGTGTTTGAAATTCATTCCCATTTCTTGCATGGGACATAAGCATGCACCCAAGGACACATATTTGATTTTTCAACCAATTTAGATGCACTGGAGCATGCGCATGTAGTTCAAATTTGAATTATGCACATAAATGCATTGAAAACTCAGATAATGCAAATGAACCCCGAAAAATCAGAAAAATTCACACAACACTCCTGTTGTTCTATGTTGACACGAGAAAAAAAATTGAAAGCAATAAGAGGCAATGTATATTGTTTTGTCACCAAAGGTGGGGCGTTCCCTACCGAAAACCATCACGCTTGTTGTGAGAAGCTCTGGTTTGTGAGAAGCATATACCCAAACCTGCGCCAAATGGGACAAAATTTTTACCACGGCATGTTTGTGCCGCTCCATGATAGCACGCCAAGTTTCATGAATTCCAAACGAGTTTTGGATTAACTAGAATTTAAAAACTAGGCATCTCAATGTTTTGCTGGCAATCAATTGTGCCCTGGTGTTTGAAATTCATTCCCATTTCTTGCATTGAACTAGGCATGCACAAGGACACATATTCGATTTTTCAACCAATTTATATGCACTCGAGCATGCGCATATAGTTCAAATTTGAATTATGCACATAAATGCATTGAAAACTCAGATAATGCATAAAAATGTCCAAACGAACCCCGAAAAATCACACAACACTCCTGTTGTTCTACGTTGACACGAGAAAAAAATTTGAAAGCAATAAGAGGCAATGGATATCGTTTCGTCCCCAAAGGTGGGGCGTTCCCTACCGAAAACCATCATGCTTGTCGTGAGAAGCTCCGGTTTGTGAGAAGCATATACCCAAACCTACCCCAAATGGGACAAAATTTTTACCACGGCATGTTGATGCCGCTCCATGATAGCATGCCAATTTTCATGAATTTCAGACGAGTTTTGGATTTACTAGAATTTAAAAACCTGGCATCTTAATGTTTTGCTGGCAATCATTGGTGCCCTGGTGTTTGAAATTCATTCCCATTTCTTGCATGGGGCATAAGCATGCACCCAAGGACACATATTTAATTTTTCAACCAATTTATATGCACTGGAGCATGCGCATGTAGTTCAAATTTGAATTATGCACATAAATGCATTGAAAACTCAGATAATGCATAAAAATGTCCAAACGAACCCCGAAAGATAAAAAATCACACAACACTCATGTTGTTCTACGTTGACACAAGAAAAAAATTTGAAAGCAATAAGAGGCAATGGTTATCGTTTCCTCCCCAAAGGTGGGGCGGTCCCTACCGAAAACCATCATGCTTGTCGTGAGAAGCTCCGGTTTGTGAGAAGCATATACCCAAACCTGCTCCAAATGGGACAAAATTTTTACCATGGCATGTTGATGCGGCTCCATGATAGCATGCCAAGTTTCATGAATTTCAAACGGTTTTGGATTTACTAGAATTTAAAAACCAGGCATCTCAATGTTTTGCTCGCAATCAACGGTGCACTGGTGTTTGAAATTCATTCCCATTTCTTGCATGGGACATAAGCATGCACCCAAGGACACAGATTTGATTTTTCAACCAATTTATATGCACTGGAGCAAGCGCATGTAGTTCAAATTTGAATTATGCACATAAATGCATTGAAAACTCAGATAATGCATAAAAATGTCCAAATGAACCCCGAAAAATCAAAAAAATTCACACAATACTCCTGTTGTTCTATGTTGACACGAGAAAAAAAAATGAAATTAATAAGAGGCAATGGATATCGTTTTGTCCCCAAAGGTGGGGCGTTCCATACCGAAAACCATCATGCTTGTTGTGAGAAGCTTCGGTTTGTGAGAAGCATATACCCAAACCTGCCCCAAATGGGACAATTTTTTTTACCACGGCATGTTGATGCCGCTCCATGATAGCATGCCAAGTTTCATGAATTTCAAATGATTTTTGGATTTACTAGAATGTAAAAACTAGGCATCTCAATGTTTTGCCTGCAATCAATGGTGCCCTGGTGTTTGAAATTCATTCCCATTTCTTGCATGGAACCTAGGCATGCATAAGGACACATATTTGATTTTCAACCAATTTATATGCACTGGAGCATGCACATATAGTTCAAATTTGAATTATGCATATAAATGAACTAAAAACTCAGATAATGCATAAAAATGTCCAAACGGACCCCAAAAATCACAAAAATTCACACAACACTCCTGTTGTTCTATGTTGGCGCGGGAAAAAAAATTGAAAGCAATAAGAGGCAATGGATATCGTTTTGTCCCCAAAGGTGGGGTGTTCCCTACCGAAAACCATCATGCTTGTCGTGAGAAGCTCCGGTTTGTGAGAAGCATATACCCAGACCTGCCCCAAATATTTTACCACGGCATGTTGATGCCGCTCCATGATAACATGCCAAGTTTCATGAATTTCAGATGAGTTTTGGATTTACTAGAATTTAAAAACTAGACATCTCAATGTTTTGCCGGCAATCAACTGTGCCCTGGTGTTTGAAATTCATTCCCATTTCTTGCATGGGACCTAAGCATGCACCCAAGGACACAAATTTGATTTTTCAACCAATTTATATGCATTGGAGCATGTGCATATAGTTCAAAATTGAATTATGCACTTAGATGCATTGAAAACTCAGATAATGCATAAAAATGTCCAAACGCACCCCAAATAATCACAAAAATTCACACAATACTCGTGTTGTTCTATGTTGACACGATAAAAAAATTTGAAAGCAATAAGAGGCAATGTATATCATTTCGTCCCTGAAGGTGGGGCGTTCCCTACCGAAAATCATCATGCTTGTTTTGAGAAGCTCCGGTTTGTGAGAAGCATATACGCAAACCTGCCCCAAATGGGACAATTTTTTTTACCACGGCATGTTGATGCCGCTCCATGATAACATGCCAAGTTTCATGAATTTCAGATGAGTTTTGGATTTACTAGAATTTAAAAACTAGACATCTCAATGTTTTGCCGGCAATCAACGGTGCCCTGGTGTTTGAAATTCATTCCCATTTCTTGCATGAGACCTAAGCATGCACCCAAGGACACAGATTTGATTTTTCAACCAATTTATATGCATTGGAGCATGTGCATGTAGTTCAAATTTGAATTATGCACATAAATGCATTGAAAACTTAGACAATGCATAAAAATGTCCAAACGAACCTGAAAAATCACAAAAATTCACACAACACTCCTGTTGTTCTATGTTGACACTCGGAAAATTTTGAAAGCAATAAGAGGCAACGGATATCGTTTCGTCCCCAAAGGTGGCACGTTCCCTATCGAAACCATCACACTTGTTGTGAGCAGCACTGGTTTGTGAGAAGCATATACCCAAACCTGCCCCAAATGGGACAAAAATTTTACCACAACATGTTGATGCCACTCCATGATAGCATGCCAAGTTTCATGAATTTCATACGAGTTTTGGATTTACTAGAATTTTAAAACTAGGTATCTCAATATGTGCGGTCGACTGACGGTGGCAGGGTGTTTGAAATTCAATCCCATTTCTTGCATGGGACCTAAGCATGCAACCGAGGACACATATTTGATTTTTCAACTAGTTTATATGCACTGGAGCATGTGCATGTAGTTCAAATTTGAATTATGCACATAAAATGCCTAGAAAACCCAGTTAATGTATAAAAATGTCCAAACAAACCCTCAATAATTCCAATTTTTTTACGACACACCTATAATTGGATGTTCACTGCAGATAAAAGTTCTAGCAATTGAAACACCGTCCATGGCCGTTGTGACCCCATTATGTAATTCAAATCAAGACGAAAAATCAAGTAGATCCCACACAGTTTATGATAACCAACCATGTGAGATGCAGCACAAAATATCTTCGGACCGTGTCTGAATAAGGGACTATGTCTGATGACACTTTGCGTGCCAGTTTTTTGGCTGAAGCAATTCCAAATTTTCGTCTTCCACGGAAATATCTACTTCCCCGCCCCCTCCCCCTTACCAAAAGCCACATTTCCCTTGTTTCCGCCTTCCTTTCCAAGTTGAAACCTTCACTCCTTGCTTGCAGCGCCGCCGCCTCCTCGCCGGTGACCCTCCTTCACGCTGCTCGGCCTCGCCTATCCAGGCAGGTAATCCACACCCGACCCCATCCTCCTCCTCCTTCCACATTCCACATGCCTCGACCGCCGGCGCGAGTGCGACACCTTCCACCCAAATCACCGACCCCGCCACCAAATAAGCGCCGGCCTAAGCCATGGTGCACATAGTATAGCCAGGACCTCAAGGAGCATTTGGCAGCAGAGAAGCATATCATGGGCGCACGCGTGGATGAGGTCGCGATGGCTTCCATTCATGCCGACCCCCAGATCTTGGAGGAGCACCTCGCCGTCGAGGCCACCGTTGACGCCTTGTGCACCGACGCCGCGACGCGGTTGGCTGCTTTAAACGACAGTTCATGGTATTTTCTCGAGGCCACCGTCGGTGCCTTCGACAAAGACTACGAGGTGTTTTCTCAGCATGTACATGCTTACCTCGTCTCGAGAGCCAGCAGGTTGGTGCCCGCAGCGGCTCAGGAAACTCACCACTACAACGAGGGCACCCACGATGTGGAGTCCTCACCCTCTTCCATGTCCAAGGAGCCAATCGTCATCGATATCTCCGACAATGAGGAGTAGCTTCTCTTATTAGCTCAATATAAGGACCCATGTTTAGTTTGCTAGCTACTGCCTTTCCTTTACAAATTCTAGTGAATTGTGCTATCTACTTTGACCATGCAATCTTCTGCTGTGGTGTATATGTTATATGTCATGCAATGTGGTGTTCAATTAACTACTTGGTTCAATTCTGGAAATGTGATGTTCAATTCTTCAGGGTGCAATATTTCCAAGTTGCTAAGCATGCTTGGTTTGGTTAACTGTCTGATCTTCTATTTGGAGTATGTCATATTGTTCAATTGGTGTTTAGTTAACTGCTTGGTTCATTTGTTGTGGCTTGGTTCACTTGTTGTGGTGTTTAGTTAACTGTTTGGTTCAATTCTGCAATGCGATGTTCAATTGTTGTGGCTGCATTCTGTTATTGTATACCATGTGAGGAATAAATCGAATTTGGCTGTACTTAATACATGAGAAACAAATACAATTGCTATATTTCCAAGTTATTAAGCATGCTTGGTTTGGTTAACTGTCTGATCTTCCATTAGGAGTATGTTATATTGTGTAATGTGGTGCTTAGTTAACGTTTGGTTCATTTGTTGTGGTGTTTAGTTAACTGCTTGGTTCAATTCTGCAATGCGATGTTCAATTGTTGTGGCTGCATTCTCTTATTGTATACCATGTGAGGAATAAATCGAATTTGGCTGTACTAAATACATGAGAAACAAATACAATTGTTATATTTCCAAGTTGTTAAGCATGCTTGGTTTGGTGAACTGTCTGATCTTGTATTAGGAGTATGTTATATTGTGCAATGTGGTGCTCAGTTAACGTTTGATTCATTTGTTGTGGTGTTTAGTTAACTGCTTGGTTCAATTCTGCAATGCGATGTTCAATTGCTGTGGCTGCATTCTGTTATTCTATACCATGTGACGAATAAATCGAATTGTGCTGCACTTAATACAAGAGAAACATATACAAGTGCTATATTTCCTAGTTCATAATCATGCTTGGTTTGGATAAATGGGTTTTCCATGTGGTTTGAATTAATCTGATGAATCTGCAATGTGCTTATTTACCATCAACATATTTTACTGATAGCATGCGAACCCTTACTTAACTTGATTACTAACTACCTTATATGTGTTGCAGGGAAACAATGGGAAGCACTGAGGTTTACAAGATGGTACTAACTATTATACCTTGCCTTTTTGTATTCATTTGCCCCATTTCCAATATAGAGAAGATATTTATGCACATACTTGTTTTCAGGCTTCACTGATGATTACCTCTCAAACCACCTCTGTGGTCTGGAGGCAAGGAAAGTTTTCATACAACACCCACGGTTCAATATTGAAGTGTTCCTGAAGAGGTCGAAGGATGAACGGTCAATCATCCACATGCACTGGCCTAAAGTTGCAAAGACCTTCAACATGAATGAAGGCTCAATATTCGCCTTCCGCTTCAGCAGTTTTCCAGATGAGATGCATCTCTCTATGTACCATCTATGATGCTAATCTTGAAAGGTTCTAGATGTTGCATGTGAATATTGCTGCTGGTGCAGTTGTGTAATGGGGTAGCTGAGTGCTGAAGCTATATCATGTTGTACTCCGATGTATTTCAATTATGAAATCCTGCTTCCTTAATATGGAAATGGAATATATTATGTGCTTAATATGAATGTCAATTATATTAGTAAATGGATTATTAATAATAGGGTAATTAGCCTGCTAATTGGCCAATTAGCTTGCTAATTGGGTTTTCCTATTGCAAACAGTTAATGAGAAAACACCGTGGGCGATGACCTCAGGAAATGCACACAGTTTCTAGGAATAAACCGCGTTGGATCAACGAACAATCACACACGACATTCTCTTCAAAATTGTTTGTGTTACGCCACCTTGCACAAATGTTTTCCTTGTAGTGATTGTGTGGGATGTATATACGAACGGAAACGTTTAGTGGTGACTGACTGTGTGGGATGTACTTACGACTGGAAATGATTTCTCCTGTATAATTGTAGTTTTCTGAGCACTATTGTATGTATTTCTGTATTTGAGTGCCCGCCGGTCGCACACGACCTCATTTTGCCGAGCGTGTGTGCCAGGAGGGCATATCCCCTACGGTTTCTGGGTCGTGTGGGAAGGACCTCCCTATCGCCCACACTCACTTGGTGACGGTTCCGAGTGCCGTCGCAGAAAGGGGTTAAAAACCGTTTGTTTAGGACCAACGTGTACCAGTGATGAATAATATGATGCAACCTCAATTCCATTTTTTTGTAGTTTTCTTTTTATAAACCAAACTAGTGACAAAACAAGAAACTAAAAGATTCGATTTCAAGATCTCAAGATATACCTTCAAGCACTCACCTCCTCGACAACTGTGCCAGAAAAGAGCTTGATGTCTACTACGCAACTTTATTCTTGTAGACACGTGTTGGGCCTCCATGCGCAGAGTTCTGTAGGACAGTAGGAATTTTCACTCAAGTGGATGACCTAAGGTTTATCAATCTGTGGGGGGTGTAGGATGAAGATGGTCTCTCTCAAACAACCATGTAGCCAAATAATAAAATGTCTCTTGTGTCCCCAACACACAAAATACCATGGTAATTTGTATAGGTGCACTTGTCCGGCGAAGAGATGGTGATAAAAGTGTAGTATTGATGGTAGAAATATATTTTTATAATCTGAATAAATGAAGACAGCAAGGTAGAAAATAGTAAACGGGCACAAAAACTGTATTACAATGCTTAAAAATGAGGCCTAGGGTCCATACTTTCACTAGGTGCAACCTCTCAACAATGCTAATATAATTGGATCATATAACCGTCCCTCAACGAGCAATGAAGAATCACTCCAAAGTTCCTATCTAGCGGAGAACATAAGATGGAAATGTTTCTAGGGTACGAAACCACCTCAAAGCTATTCTTTCTGATCAATCTATCCTAGAGTACGTACTAAAATAACATGAAGCTATTCTTTCCGATCGATCTAACCAAGAGTTCGTACTAAAATAACACGAAAGCAAATTCAGATTCATAATATTCAATCCAACACAAAGAACTTCAAAGAGTGCCCCAAGATTTCTACCGAAGAAACAAAGACAAGAACGTGCATCAACCCCTATGCATAGATTACCCCAATGTCACCTTGGGAATCCGCAAGTTGAGTGCCAAAACATATATCAAGTGAATTGTCGGTGTCAAAACCGGCGGATCTCAGGTAGGGAGTCCCGAACTGTGCGTCTAAGGCGGATGGTAACATGAGGCAGGGGACACGATGTTTTACCCAGGTTCGGGCCCTCATCATAGAGGTAAAACCCTACGTCCTGCTTGATTGTTCTTGATGATATGAGTATTACAAGAGTAGATCTACCACAAGATCAGAGAGGCTAAACCCTAGAAGCTAGCCTATGGTATGATTGTATGTTGTCCTATGGACTAAAACCCTCCGGTTTATATAGACACCGGAGGGGGCTAGGGTTACACAAGGTCGGTTACAAAGGAGGATACATACATATCCGTATTGCCTAGCTTGCCTTCCACGCCAAGTAGAGTCCCATCCGGACACGAGATGAAGTCTTCAATCTCATATCTTCATAGTCCAACAGTCCGGCCAAAGGATATAGTCCGGTTGTCCGGAGTCCCCCTAATCCAGGACTCCCTCAGTAGCCCCTGAACCAGGCTTCAATGACGATGAGTCCGACGCGCAGTGTTGTCTTTGGCATTGCAAGGCGGGTTCCTCCTCCGAATACACCATGGAAGAGTTTGAATGCAAGGATAGTGTCCGACCCTGTAAAATAAGTTCCACATTCCACCATAGAGAGAATAATACTTCCATAAATCCAATCTGCTGACATGTTTTGATAGTATGACATCACTTCACAGCCCGGTTATTATTCAAACCGCTTTTTCTCAACCAGCTCCGCACATATCGCGAGGCGGTTTTCTCGATACGTCTTGTCAAAGCAGAGATCATGTTCCCCTTATCACGGGATTCTCATCAATACGGACGTGGGTAACCCAACCGCGCCATCAATTATGGCGCCTGGGGAATAAGCGGTTTTGCCAGGCAAGTGGGGAGACTCATCGCCTCCTCCGCCCTTATAAAAGGGACAAAGATCTACTTTTTTCACCCATGCCTTCTTCCTTCTTGCTTTCCAATTCCCGCACACTCGAGCTCTAGCGCCCAAGCTCGCGCCCTTCTTCTCAAATCACTCAAAGCATGTCTGGAGAAGGAGGCAATTGGATGGCTTCCTCCGTCACGGAGGAAGACATCAAAAAGTTACGGGAGGCCGGATACCTAGCTGCGAATATCGCGCACCGGCTGCCGAATGCGGGGCAGGTCGTTCCTATGCCCAAACCCCATGAGAGGGTAGTTTTTCTCACCCACTTCGTCCGCGGACTGGGATTTCCACTCCACCTATTCGTTCGCGGGCTCATGTTCTATTATGGGCTAGATTTTCATGATCTGGCCCCAAACTTCATCCTCAACATGTCGGCGTTTATCGTCGTGTGCGAGGCCTTCCTCCGCATCAAGCCCCATTTCGGCATGTGGCTGAAGACTTTTGATGTCAAACTGAAGGTGGTGGTCGGCCAGCAGGCGGAGTGCGGAGGAGCTAGGGTGGGCAAGATGCCAAACGTCACCTGGCTCGAAGGCTCCTATGTGGAGACCATAAAGGGGTGGCAATCGGGGTGGTTCTACATCACCGAGCCGCGCGACACCAACTAGGTGGCGGCCCCCAAATTTTGATCCGGAATCCCCACACGGCTCACCTCCTGGAAAGAGAAGGGCCTGTCCTAGGGTTCTTCGGCAGAGCTAACCGGAATCCAAACCTGTATCCAGAACATGATGAACAAGAAAATTAAACTTGTAAACGTGGTCCAGGTTATGCTCGTCCGTCGAATCCTTCCGTGCCAACGATGGGCATTCAATTTGTGGGAGTTCGACTTGGCCAAGCACCAGATGCTGCGAGAGCTCTACGACACGACGCACAAAGACGTCTGGAGGGTGCTGTTCAAGAGCGCCGAGATCCCTCCCCCTCTCACCAAAGACCGTGGACTCAGCGCAAAGTGCCATGCCGGTCCGATAAGAATTTATATTTCTCGGGGTATTTATTTTCCCAGGTATAGTTATGCATAGGATCTAAGCTCCCATGTCACTAATAGGACTGGTTAAAGATGGCGGAGCAGCTTGACATCCCAGCCCTGCTGCCCGAAGATCCTGCAGACGCTCTTCTAACGAAGATGCTCACTCCGGCACCTTACGAGGTGCCGACACAGAAGACCAATAAGAAGACCGCGGGGACCCGAAAGGGTCTCCGACGTACGGTCGTATCGGACGATGACTCCGACGCACACTCCTCCCATGGAAACGAGGAGGAGGAGAAAAGTTCCCCCCCAGCGGGGGAGACAAGAAAAGGAAGGCCGACCTATCTAGGGAGGCCGAAGGTTCCAAGAAGGGAAGTACCCTCCTTCCGGACCGTGCCACGACGGCTGTCGACAGCGGTGACGAGTGGCTGCCCAGGGACAAGCCCCTGGCGAAGTCGTAAGTGTCCGGACACCATAGTACTTCATGATATGTTTTATTGTACTGCCTTTCCTCATGCCGAACATGATTATACAGTCCGTCCCAAGATCATCTCGACGTACCTTCGTCGAGCGGCGCGTTGGGCTCGTCGGATATGAACAATGGTTCTCTTCCGACCGCTTCCACCCCTCGCCCTACGGACAACACCGAGGTGTTGTCCAAACAGGCACCGAGCCAAGGGGAGGTGGTCCTGGGGGCGCCTTGCGGCGACTTCCCGGGCCCTGGGCACCAAGGGAGCGAAGCTCCTACGGGCTTCGAGTTTGGGCCCCAGCCGGACACTGCGCCGGAACCCTCGATGGTTTCGGACTCCGGCAGGCGGTCCCCCGACAAGGGGGGCCAACCATCCGTGTCGGTGTCCTCTATCCAACCAGAGGCACCGGACAACCTGCTGGAAGCGCTTCGCAGCGCTTCCATTGATGAAGAGCACCGCACTATTATGAGTGCGGTAGTCGAGAAGGTTCAGTCCGCCAAAAACGAACTGACCGAAGCTTGCGCCAGCCTACTAACAGGCTTTGAGGTAAGCTATCAAAATATAAGAGAATATTACCGCATAGATAGTAGTCCCTGATGCTCTGTTCGGTGTTCGCGAAGAAAAGCCAAATAGAGGATCAAATGATAACCCAGGAGTCTAATCAAAGTATGTCTATGTGTATGTGCAGGCTTCCCTGCTGGCCGCTGCCGTACGTACTGCGGAGGTTTCTACGCTGAAGCAGGACTTGAAGCGGTCTGAGGACGAGCTCAGCCTGACCAAGAGGCAGCTCGAAGAGAGCAAAAGTAAGAAATACCCCTGTCTATATAGTTAAAAGAGAAGTGAGGGTATAAAGTAATAGGATCATCATGGATTTGTCAGGGGCCACGACCGAGGTGGTGACCCTGAGGAAGGCGTTGTCCGCGGCCGAAGACAAAGCGGCCAAAGAACGCATTGAACGGGAGAAACAAGAAGCCCAAGTGGGCGAGGTGCAGCAAGAGCTCAAGGCTCTCGCCAAAAAGCACGAGTCCTTGAAGCTTGACTCCAAGACGCGGGAGTCCGAGCTTGCGCAGGCACTTGAAAGCGTCCGGAGTGCCAAGGCTGAAGCCCACAAGGCTCTCCAGGAGATTGATGCGGCGAACAAGATAGGAGTGGGTAAGGCATTCAATATGCAAAGCAAGCATGTGAAGGAGAATTTCCTTTTTCTTACCCGAGTTTGGAGCTCTCCAGGAGCGTTTGCAGATCTTCCCCGTAGTGTGCTGGATACCGCGGAATTTTACCGGGCTGAGGAGGGTAGCTCAACGGAGAAGTTGTTCTGGTCTCAGTATACTGGGACCGAACACCCTGTGTCCTTGAGTGACGAGCTGAAGCAGTTGGTCGAACTTCACAAGGCGGCCGAACTGGCCATGAGGGGCCTTATAGTCCGGATGTGGCCTGGCGAGCCCTTGTCCGGCAGCTACTTCGGTCTGGTGAGGCGGCTGGTGGAAGCCTGCCCACGGCTTGAGGTTATCAAGCGGTCCGTCTGCATCGAAGGTGCACACAGGGCTTTTGCCCGGGCGAAGGTGCACTGGGCGAAGCTGGGCACCGTGAAGCTTGTGAAGGAGGGGCCGCCGGAGGTCAAGGAGCATCGCCGTCCCGAGAATTATTATGAGGGTCTCCTGGAGGGATCCCGCCTAGTGGCAGATGAGTGTGCCAAGGATGTAATTTTTGAATGAACATGCTCATGTGATCCTGTAATATGAAACGAGTTCATTTGTGCCATGCAACGCTTTATTAATTTAAAATATTACCTTCTGTGCGGCTGTTTATAAAATCTGAGAGTTGGCAGTCGTCGGCTTCTGCCCCCATGTAGCTAGTACCGGGGTGTTCGGGATAAACCTGAACACTCTTTACCCCAATTTTGGGTCCTCCAAGGGAGGTGTTCAGCACAACGAACCAGGCAATCGGACTATAATGCTTTATCACTCTCACTTAGCCGTAGAAGTCTATGATTTTAAATTTTGGTGAAGCCCCTGGTATTTGGAGGGCCGAATTTGGGGCGCTATACACGCCTAAGCCAGACAAGGCCGACTCCTCGCCCGAAGCGGAAAAAGTCTTTAAGGACTTGAGACCTCTCGAACAGCGACCTGTCTCTCGCTTATCATGACAGTCAATTTTTGGCTTTTTCTACTGAGGTGCTCATCCGGAAGAACCGGGACACAATCGCAGTAGTTCTCCCACCGCTACCTTAGCCGATATAGCGGAACGTAAGGTACCAAAGCATGGGAGCCGGGCAACCCAACATTTGACCCAAGACATGATTCGGAGCTGAGGCATATAATGCTATAAGTTCGGGGTGCTGCACTATTGAAAGTGTTCGGACTTCTTGCGCCGTATTATGGGGTAAACAAGAGCCCCTGGCGCACTGACCACACCCGAGCGCGCATGTGCGGAATGTCGTAAATGGACATATAAGAGAAAGAGAAAAACTTAAATAATGCAATGACAGATTAATAATATGCATTGTTATTTGAGTGATACGTCGAGACGTACTGGTACAAGTAGTGCAATAAGCATAAAGTGGGACAATTCGAAATGTCCTATCCCAAGGCAAGTGACGCATAAATAGTGAAAAGCGGGTATATCAAGTATTACTGGAGGCCACCTGGTGGTTCCCGTGTTCATCTTAGCTTCTCGCTGCCTTGGTTGTTGCTTCCGGGGTGTGTCCGGCAATCGGACTGCCGGAAAGGGCTTTCGAAGAGTTAGGCCCTGAAAGAGAAAAGGAATGTGAAAGGTGTACGACCCCTGGCATGGTTTAAGCCACAATGCGGGGCGTGTCCTAATTGTGCCCCCTCCTATGTCCATGGTATTTTCAATGCGTAGTTATGTACGCGCGTCACGAATTTCGTCGCTGCACTGGGACTGGGACGGGGGCCGAATTGCTAGGCGAGCATAGATCGCGGCAGGAGATCCTGTTGCAGATTATGTCGGACGCGCTTGAAAGTGTCCGGGGGCTGTGACGCCGAATGAGTGGTCTGCCTGAACAGGCTGCTTTGTGCCTCTACTGCAAGGGCCGCAGTGTGCTCTTCCGTATGGAGCGAGCATTCTGTGTTTCCATTTACTGTTATGACCCCGCGAGGTCCTGGCATCTTGAGCTTGAGGTATGCATAATGCGGCACTGCATTGAATTTTGCAAATGCTGTCCGTCCGAGCAGTGCATGATAGCCACTGCGAAACAAGACGATGTCAAAGATTAACTCTTTGCTTCGGAAGTTATCCGGTGATCCGAAGACCACTTCCAATGTGATTGAGCCTGTGCAATGGGCCTCTACACCAGGGATTATGCCTTTAAAGGTGGTTTTGCTGGGTTTGATCCTCGAAGGATCGATACCCATTTTTCACACTGTATCCTGATAAAGCAGGTTTAGGCTGCTGCCGCCGTCCATGAGGACTGGAGTGAGGTGGAATCCATCAATGATGGGGTCTAGGACCAGTGCGGCGGATCCGCCATGACGGATGCTAGTGGGGTGGTCCCTGCGATCGAGGGTGATCGGACAAGCAGACCATGGGTTGAACTTCAGTGCGACGGGCTCCATCACATAGACGTCCCTTAGTGAACGCTTCCGCTCCCTCCTGGGAATGTGGGTTGCGTATATCATTTTTACTGTCTTCACTTGTGGGGGAAACCCCTTCTGTCCTCCTGGGTTTGGCGGCCGTGGCTCCTCCTCGTCATCGCTATGCAGCCCCTTGTCCTTGTTTTCGGCATTTAACTTGCCGGCCTGCTTGAACACCCAGCATTCTCTGTTGGTGTGATTGGCTGGCTTGTCGTGGGTGCTGTGGATTTGACACGAGCAATCCAGTATGCGATCCAGACTGGACAGAGCTGGAGTATTTCTTTTGAATGGCTTTTTCCGCTAACCGCATCTGGAGCCTTTGAATCCGGCATTGACTTCCATATCTTCGGAGTTATCGCCGTTATTGCAGCGCTTTGGTCTATTACGACGCTGCCTACCGTTAACGTCTTTGGTATCTGAGGTATCCGGATTCCTTGATATGTTGTTCCTGCGAGCCAGCCAGCTGTCCTCGCCCGCGCAACAGCGGGTCATGAGTGTTGTGAGGCTGCCATAGATTTCGGCTTCTCCTGGCCGAGGTGGCGAGCGAGCCACTTGTCGCGAATGTTATGCTTAAATGCCGCTAGGGCTTCTACATCCGGACAGTCTACAATTTGATTTTTCTTAGTAAGGAACCGTGTCTAGAATTGTCTGGCCAATTCCCCTGGCTGCTGGGTTATGTGGCTCAAGTCATCAGCATTTGGTGGCCGCACATAAGTGCCCTGGAAGTTTTCAAGAAATGCATCTTCCAAATCCTCCCAACTGCCGATGGAATCTGCTGGCAAGCTATTCAGCTAATGCCGAGCTGGTCCTTTGAGTTTTAGTGGGAGGTACTTGATGGCATGTAGATCGTCACCGCAGGCCATGTGGATGTGAAGTAGGAAATCTTCAATCCATACAGCGGGATCTGTTGTACCGTCATATGATTTGATGTTTACGGGTTTGAAACCCTCCGGGAATTCATGATTCATATGAAGCATAGGGGGTGTGCGGCACCTCTGTGCCGGGCTATATCCCGACGTAGTTCGTATGAGTATTGTCTGCTATATTCGGCCCGACCGGATTTACTCTTGGTGTATCCGACGCGACGATCATCGTCCCGTGTGGGCGCACGTGTTCGTGTCCCATATATTGACCTTGCGATTTTTTCCTTGCTGTCGAAGATGTCTCGCAGGTCCTCTGTGTTGCCCCATGCCTTAGTATGTTTGACTGAGTGGCGACGGGGTGCGAACTGAACTTTAGGGTGAAACGCCTCTCTGGCTCGGCCGCGTAGTGGCCGGTCAACCGCATCGTACACTAGTGAATGAGGCTTCAATGCTTCCTCCTCGAGGTGAGGTAGCAACCTGCGTTTGGGGTAACTCTTGGACGGGCGCTCGAATTCATGCTCCTGGGCCGCAAGGACTTCGGTCCATCTGTCTGCTAGCAAGTCTTGATCAGCTTGAAGCTGTTGTTGTTTCTTCTTTAGGCTACTTGTCGTGGCCATAAGCCAGCGCTTGAAGCGCTCTTGCTCGACGGGGTCCTCAGGCACGATAAACTCGTCGTCGCCGTGGTTCGCCTCATCTTCGGAGAGAGGCATGTAATTGTCCTCCTCCATTTCTCCATCTGCTGCCTGCTCTGGGGGGGCTAGCTTGTTCGTCCTCTAGCTCTGCACCATGCTGGAGGGGATTGTTGTTGTCTTCGGCGCTATCCGGAGTGTTAATATCTCCTGTGCCGGTATCACTGCTCCTGCTGTGGTGGGACTTAGAGCGGCGCCGCTGACGTTGGCGCTTGGGTTGATTCTTGGAGGGGTCATCCTCTTCTTTCTTGTCGCCATTGGCTTCTTTTGGGATGTCCACCATATATATATATCATATGAAGAGGTGGCGGTCCAGTGCCCCGAGGGCGGTGGATCCTGTTCGTCTCCGGGTTCGTCGTCCATACCGTCGAAGTCTTCGGAGCCGAAGTCGAGCATGTCGGTTAAGTCGTCGACAGTGGCTACTAAGTGGGTGGTGGGTGGGCAGCGAATTTCTTCGTCGTCCGTATCCCATTCTAGCTGGACATAGTTTGGCCAAGGTTCTCCTGATAGGGAGAGAGACCTTAATGAGTTTAGAACATCTCCGAAGGGTGAGTGCTGCAAGATATCCGCGGAGGTGAACTCCATGATCGGTGCCCAGTCGGATTCGACGGGCACGGATGTGAGCGGCTCGGAGTCCATGGTCGGAGACGAATCCAGTGGTTCGGTGACACGGCTCTCGTAAGGGGTGAAGTCAGTATCCGACTCTATCGCCACTGAGAGTGCGACCTCCATGGCGGGGTCCATCCCTCCACTCTTGGATGGCGCAACTTGCTCCGGATTAAAGGCCGGAGTATCTGCGGATGCGATCTCCCGAACACTGTCCGACGGCAGAGTTATGTCATGCTCGTCGCAACTGCGCGGCGCGTCCAGCATGGGCTTGAATCCGTCGAAGATCAAGTCTCCGCGAATATCGGTTGCGTAGTTCAAGCTTCCAAATCTGACCTGATGGCCAGGGGCGTAGCTCTCAATCTACTCCAAATGGCCAAGCGAATTGGCCCGGAGTGCAAAGCCGCCGAATATGAAGATCTGTCCGAGGAGGAAAGCCTCACCCTGGACTGCATCGCTGGCGATTATCGAAGGATCCATCAAGCCTTATGATGACGACACAGAGGAACTCTCAATGAAAGCACCAATGTCGGTGTCAAAACCGGCGGATCTCGGGTAGGGGGTCCCGAACTGTGCGTCTAAGGCGGATGGTAACAGGAGGCAGGGGACACGATGTTTTACCCAGGTTCGGGCCCTCACAATAGAGGTAAAACCCTACGTCCTGCTTGATTGTTCTTGCTGATATGAGTATTACAAGAGTAGATCTACCACGAGATAGAGAGGCTAAACCCTAGAAGCTAGCCTATGGTATGATTGTATGTTGTCCTATGGACCTAAAACCCTCTGGTTTATATAGACACCAGAGGGGGCTAGGGTTTACACAAGGTCGGTTACAACGGAGGAGATATACATATTTGTATTGCCTAGCTTGCCTTCCACGCCAAGTAGAGTCCCATCCGGACACGGGATGAAGTCTTCAATCTTGTATCTTCATAGTCAACAGTCCGGAGACCCCCTAATCCAGGACTCCCTCAGCAACAATACAATACGTGCCTTGCTGCCCCTACTGTCACTGGGAAAGGACACCGCAAGATTGAACCCAAAGCTAAGCACTTCTCCCATTGCAAGAAAGATCAATCTAGTAGGCCAAACCAAACTGATAATTCGAAGAGACTTGCAAAGATAACCAATCATACATAAAAGAATTCAGAGAAGATTCAAATATTGTTCATAGATAGACTTGATCATAAACCCACAATTCATCGGTCTCAACAAACACACCGCAAAAAGAAGATTACATCGAATAGTTCTCCACAAGAGAGGGGGAGAACATTGTATTGAGATCCAAAAAGAGAGAAGAAGCCATCTAGCTACTAACTATGGACCCGTAGGTCTGAGGTAAACTACTCACACTTCATCGGAGGGGCTATGGTGTTGATGTAGAAGCCCTCCGTGATCGATGCCCCCTCCGGCGGAGCTCCGGAACAGGCCCCAAGATGGGATCTCATGGATACAGAAAGTCGCGGCAGTGGAATTAGGTTTTTGGCTCCGTATCTGATCGTTTGGGGGTACGTAGGTATATATAGGAGGAAGGAGTACGTCGATGGAGCAACAGTGGGCCCACGAGGGTGGAGGGCGCGCTTGGGGGGGTAGGCGCGCCCCCTACCTCGTGGCCCCCTCTTTTCTTTCTTGACGTAGGGTCCAAGTCTCCCGGGTATTCCTCGTTGAGAAAATCACGTTCCCGAAGGTTTCATTCCGTTTGGACTCCGTTTGATATTCCTTTTCTTCGAAACCCTAAAACAGGCAAAAAAACAGCAATTCTGGGCTAGGCCTCCGGTTAATAGGTTAGTCCCAAAAATAATATAAAAGTGGATAACCAAAACAGTAGATAATATAGCATGGAGCAATCAAAAATTATAGATACGTTGGAGACGTATCAAGCATCCCCAAGCTTAATTCCTGCTTGTCCTCGAGTAGGTAAATGATAAAAACAGAATTTTTGATGCGGATTGCTACTAGGCATAATTTTAATGTACTTCTTAATTGTGGTATGAATATTCAGATCCGAAAGATTCAAGACAAAAGTTCATATTGACATGAAAATAATAATACTTCAAGCATACTAACAAAGCAATTATGTATTCTCAAAATAACATGGCTAAAGAAAGTTATCCCTACAAAATCATATAGTCTGGCTATGCTCTATCTTCACCACACAAAATATTTAAATCATGCACAACCCCGATGACAAGCCAAGCAATTGTTTCATACTTTTGACATTCTCAAAACTTTTTCAATCTTCACACAATACATGAGCGTGAGCCATGGATATAGCACTATAGGTGGAATAGAGTGGTGGTTGTGGAGAAGACAAAAAGGGAGAAGATAGTCTCACATCAACTAGGCGTATCAACGGGCTATGGAGATGCCCATCGATAGATATCAATGTGAGTGAGTAGGTATTGCCATGCAACGGATGCACTAGAGCTATAAGTATATGAAAGCTCAAAAAGAAACTAAGTGGGTGCGCATCCAACTTGCTTGCTCATGAAGACCTAGGGCAATTTGAGTAAGCCCATCATTGGAATATACAAGCCATGTTCTATAATGAAAGATTCCCACTAGTATATGAAACTGATAACATGAGAGACTCTCTACTATGAAGATCATGGAGCTACTTTGAAGCACAAGTGTGGTAAAAGGATAGTAACACTGTCCCTTCTCTCTTTTTCTCTCATTTTTTGGGGCCTTTTCTCTTCTTTTTTTATGGCCTCTTTTTTTCTCTACCTTTTTTTATTTTTATTTGGGCTTCTTTGGTCTCTTTTTATTTTTCGTCCGGAGTCTCATCCCGACTTGTGGGGGAATCATAGTCTCCATCATCCTTTCCTCACTGGGACAATGCTCTAATAATGATGATCATCAAACTTTTATTTTTCTTACAACTCAACAATTACAACTTGATAACGGAATGGTGGAAAGTTGCATGGCAATATATCTCGGAATGGCTATGGAAATGCCATAATAGGTAGGTATGGTGGCTGTTTTGAGGAAGGTATACGGTGGGTGTATGATACCAGCGAAAGGTGTGCGGTATTAGAGAGGCTAGCAAAGGTGGAAGGGTGAGAGTGCGTATAATCCATGGACTCAACATTAGTCATAAAGAACTCATATACTTATTGCAAAAATCTACAAGTTATCAAAGCAAAGTATTACACGCATTCTCCTAGGGGGATAGATTGGTAGGAAAAGACCATCGCTCGTCCCCGACCGCCACTCATAAGGAAGACAATCAATAAATAAATCATACTCCGACTTCATCACATAACGGTTCACCATACGCACATGCTACGGGAATCACAAGCTTCAACACAAGTATTTCTCAAATTCACAACTACTCAACTAGCATGACTTTTATATCACTATCTCCATATCTCAAAACAATTATCAAGTATCGAACTTATCATAGTATTCAACACACTCATAAGAAAGTTTTATTATTAATCTTGTATAGCAAGCATATTAGGATTTTAAGCAAATTACCATGCTATTAAGACTCTCAAAATAATCTAAGTGAAGCATGAGGGATCAATAGTTTCTATAAAACAAATCCACCACCGTGCTCTAAAAGATATAAGTGAAGTATAGAGCAAAACTATATAACTCAAAAGATATAATCGAAGCACATAGAGTATTCTAACAAATTCCAAATCATGTATGGCTCTCTCAAAAGGTGTGTACAGCAAGGATGATTGTGGTAAACTAACAAGCAAAGACTCAAATAATACAAGATGCTCCAAGCAAAACACATATCATGTGGCGAATAAAAATATAGCTCCAAGTAAAGTTACATATAGAAATAGACGAAAGAGGGGATGCCTTCCGGGGCATCCCCAAGTTTTGGCTTTTAGGTGTCCTTAGATTATCTTGGGGGTGCCATGGGAATCCCCAAGCTTAGGCTCTTGCCACTCCTTGTTCCATAATCCATCAATTCTTTACCCAAAACTTGAAAACTTCACAACACAAAACTTAAAGTAGAAAATCTCGTGAGCTCCGTTAGCGAAAGAAAATAAAAGACCACTTCAAGGTACTGTAATTAACTCATTATTTATTTATATTGGTGTTATACCTACTGTATTCCAACTTATCTATGGTTTATAAACTATTTTACTAGCCATAGATTCATCAAAATAAGGAAACAACACACGAAAAACAGAATCTGTCAAAAACAGAACAGTCTGTAGTAATCTGTAGGTAGCGCAAGATCTGGAACCCCAAAAATTCTAAAATAAATTTCTGGACGTGAGGAATTTATCTATTAATCATATTAAAAAATAAATAACTAAATAGCACTTTCCAAATAAAAATGACAGCAGTTCTCATGAGTGCTAAAGTTTCTGTTTTTTACAGCAAGTTCAACAAGACTTTCCCCAAGTTTTCCCAACGGTTCTACTTAGCACAAACACTAACTAAACACAAAAAACACAACCAAAACAGAGGCTAGATAAATTATTTATTACTAAACAGGAGAAAAATCAAGGAATAAAAATAACATTGGGTTGCCTCCCGACAAGCGCTATCGTTTAACGCCCCTAGCTAGGCATAACAAGCAAGAATAGATCTAGGTATTGCCATCTTTGGTAGGCAATCCATAAGTGGCTCTCATAATAGATTCATAAGGTAATTTAATTTTATTTCTAGGAAAGTTTTCCGTGCCTTTCCTTAATCTAAATTGGAATCTAATATTTCCTTCCTTCATATCAATAATTGCACCAATCATACTAAGGAAAGGTCTGCCAAGAATAGTAGGACATGAAGGATTGCAATCTATGTCAAGAACAATAAAATATACTGGCACATAATTCCTATTTGCAACAATAAGAACATCATTACTCTTCCCATAGGTTTCTTAATAGTGGAATCTGCCAGGTGCAAGTTTAGAGAGCAATCATCAAAATCACGGAAACCTAACAAATCACACAAAGTCTTTGGAATCGTCGAAACACTAGCACCCAAATCACATAAAGCATAGCATTCATAATCTTTAATTTTAATTTTAATAGTTGGTTCCTACTCATCATAAAGTTTTCTAGGGATAGAAACTTCCAATTCAAGTTTTTCTTCATAAGATTGCATCAAGGCATCAACGATATGTTTAGTAAACGCTTTATTTTGACTATAAGCATGAGGAGAATTTAGCACGGATTGAAATACAATCAATCAAAGAGCAATTTTCATAGTTAAATTCCGTGAAATACATAATAGTGGGTTTAGCAACATCTAGGGTTTTAATTTCTTCAATCCCACTTTTATCAAATTTAGCATCAAGATCAACAAATTCCGAATTCTTGGAACGCCTTCTAGGTAAAGGTGGATCATATTCAGTCCCATCATTATCAAGATTCATATTGCAAAACAAAAGATTTAATAGGGGACACATCAATAACTTTTAGATCTTCATCTTTATTTTCATAGGAACTAGAAGAACACACTCTTATAAAGGTATCTTTCTTAGCACGCATCCTAGCGGTTCTTTCTTTGCACTCATCAATGGAAATTCTCATGGCTTTGAGAGACTCATTGATATCATGCTTGGGTGTAATAGATCTAAGTTTCAAAGAATCAACATCAAGAGCAATTCTATCAACATTCCTAGCCAAATCATCAATCTTAAGCAATTTTTCTTCAACCATAGCATTAAAATTCTTTTGCGAAGTAATAAATTATTTAATATTAGATTCAAAATCAGAGGGCATCTTATTATAATTTCCACAAGAATTGTTGTAGGAAATAACATAATTATTAGAGGGATTACCAGGATAAGGCCTAGGGTTGAAATTTCCTCTATACGTGTTGTTACCAAAATTGTTCCTACCAACAAAATTCACATCCATAGATTATTCTCAATCAAAGTAGACAAGGGCATATCATTAGGATCAGAAGAAACATTCTTATTAGCAAATAATTTCATAAGTTCATCCATCTTTCCACTCAAAATATTAATTTCTTCTATTGCATGCACCTTTTTATTAGTAGATCTTTCAGTATGCCATTGAGAATAATTAACCATAATATTATCTAGGAGTTTAGTAGCTTCTCCTAAAGTGATTTCCATAAAAGTGCCTCCCATGGCCGAATCTAAAAGATTTATAGAAGCAAAATTAAATCCGGCATAAAAAATTTGTATAATCATCCACATATTTAAGCCATGAGTAGAGCAATTACGTATCATTAGTTTCATTCTCTCCCAAGCTTGTGCAACATGTTCATGATCAAGTTGCTTAAAATTCATAATATTGTTTCTAAGAGAGATGATCTTAGCGGGAGAAAAATACTTAGAGATAAAAGCATCTTTGCACTTATTCCATGAATCAATACTATTTTTAGGCAAAGACGAAAATCAAGCTTTAGCACGATCTCTAAGCGAAAAAGGAAATAGCTTCAATTTAACAATATCATTATCCACATATTTCTTCTTTTGCATGTCACACAAATTAACGAAGCTATTTAGATGGGTAGCGGCATCTTCACTAGGAAGGCCGGAAAACGGATCTTTCATGACAAGATTCAGCAAAGCAGTATTAATTTCACAAGATTCAGCATCGGTAAGAGGAGCAATCGGAGTGCTAATAAAATCATTGTTGTTGGTATTGGTGAAGTCACACAATTTAGTATTATCTTGAGCCATCGTGACAAGCAAGCAAACTAACACACAAGCAAACAAAAAGCAAGCGGGCAAAAAGAGACAAATAGATAAAGAGAGGGAGGATAGAGAGAGAGAGGGCAAATAAAATGGCAAGGGTGAAGTGGGGGGAGAGAAAAACGAGAGGCAAATGGCAAATAATGTAATGCGGGAGATAAGGGTATGTGATGGGTACTTGGTATGTTGACTTTTGCGCAGACCTCCCCGTCAACGGCGCCAGAAATCCTTCTTGCTACCTCTTGAGCACTGCGTTGGTTTTCCCCGAAGAGGAAGGGATGATGCAGCAAAGTAGCGTAAGTATTTCCCTCAGTTTTTGAGAACCAAGGTATCAATCTAGTAGGAGGCTACGCACGAGTCCCTCGCACCTGCACAAAACAAATAAATCCTCGCAACCAACACAAATAGGGGTTGTCAATCCCTATAGGGCCACTTACGAGAGTGAGATCTGATAGATATGATAAGATAGTATTTTTGGTATTTTTATGATAAAGATGCAAAGTAAAATAAAGCAAAGTAAATAGCAAAGGAAATAACTAAGTAGTAGGAGATCAATATGATAAAGATAGACCCGGGGGCCATAGGTTTCACTAGTGGCTTCTCTCAAGAGCATAAATATTCTACGGTGGGTGAACAAATTACTGTTGAGCAATTGACAGAATTGAGCATAGTTATGAGAATATCTAGGTATGATCATGTATATA